>NC_136013.1:8410551-8445551 GCF_048128805.1 Centroberyx gerrardi | reverse complement strand
TGATATAACAAGTGCATGGCCAGAGAGAGAGAGCGGATTCAACATGAGATGTGAGGCTGGTGAGAAAGCAGTTGGTGCGCTCCCCAGATCGTGCTCATTTGTTGATAGACACGAGATAGTGATTGTATAATGTTTCCCCCCTGCAGCACGGAGGTGAGAACTGCTTGGAAAGATGACAATGTGTGTGTGTGAGTGTGTGTGTGTGTGAGAGTGTGTGTGTGTATGTGGGTTTGGTATGTGACCTTGGCTTTAGCACAGAGTCCAGTTGTTCCAAAGAATCCAGTAGGGCGACCAGAGAGCTGAGAGGAGTTACCCTAAAACCCAAGGTGACTCACTTGTTTTGTACTAAAATCGCCCACTCGCTAACACACACACACACACACACACTGAGAAGAGCTGGCATAAAAACACAAGGTGACTTGTTCATTTCCTCGGAAAGTCCACCCCTAAAAAACCCAAACATACACACACACACTGGAATTTTCTGCATGTCCAGTATGCCAGATCTCCATTATTACTCACACACCATGTTCACCCCATGCCACCTGTCACACACTTACAGTATACCTGTAAGTCTGACTAGTTGATGCTTAAATAACAAGCTAGCATGCCACTTATACTGTGTATGAATCTGATTCCCTTTATTCGCTAAGTACAATAAATCTATAATTGGTCTCGGTGGTATTAGTACAGAGACATATTGACAATTTACATATGAATTACACACTGACACATGGGACAAAGACAACAGGTACAAGGACAGCAATGCAAATGATTGAACATAAGGCAGAAAAGGAAAATGTGATTAAAATGAAGAACGAGGCCTCGTGTTAACCTTCAGGTTAGATTGGAGTTTTTTCTTATTTAGAAAAAGTCATCTATATGCACTAGAGCCACATGAAAGTAACAGTCATGGGAAAACCTCACAAACTTGATTTCGGTGTTTTTCATTTCTTTTCATTTGAATTGAAAGCTTAAATGGCCCTCTATGCACTGAGCGCGCTTCATGACCCCAGAAGGCTGGAAAATCTAATCAAAAATCACATTGGATTTGCCCACAAGCACATCGGCTTCAGTGGGGAAATCAGCGTGTCTTTTCTGTTCCTGAAATGTTGTCTCACTGGAATTAGTCAAGGCAGTCTTCATCCAAGAGCAGTGATGTGTTTCTACTTAAATATATCCGTCAACTTAATGAGCTTCCACTCTCAGAGAGCCCGGAGCGTCACTAGAGGGCACTAGACTCTCCCTCTCTGCTGCTCTGAAACTCAACCACACCGGCATGCATGTTTACTGCGCCAACAGATTCTGAGAAAGACACAGTTTCTCTTTCTTTGACAGTCAGCGACAAGCATTGATATATACAGTATGTATAAACAGTTATACGGCAGACATTTGGGTGTACTATCTTAGTCTTGGAGGGGTTTTAGCCGGTCAAGTTTAGAGTAGCACACGCCTGTCCGTCCTGAGGGATCCCCTCTTGCTCTCACAGTGCAGAGCGGGGGGTGAAGACTGGTGTTGGGTGGCACTGAAGGGGCGCTGGGCTGACCTGGCACAGCTGGCAGAAAAGGCAGTCTAAGGCTGCGTTCACACATAGCGTTTTTATGTGTGGAAAGGGCTCCTGGCAGATGGTGGACGTTGTATTGGCAGTTTACACAATCTACACTAGTCTATGTACACACACTGTTAATTAGTTGTTACCGTTGCTGTTAATATTAATATTAATTAATGTTAATAGTTAATTTAGCAGGCATGTAAATGTTAACCAGCATAATTAATTGGGGCTAGCCCTAGAGACTCCTTACAATTATATTTCACTTTATTAGGCCTTTTTTCACTTTTACGCATGCATACTCTCAAATGAGTGCATGAGCATCCAACCACCATTATTAGCCGGTATCCTCAGTGATGTCACTCACTTTCATTTTGTAAACACAGGCTACAAAGTGATACTTCCAAACCATATATAAACTGGTGATGTAATTCAGATACTGTTGAGTTTTTCTGTGCTTTATGTTATACATCTCAAAAAGGATTTTTTTTCCTGCAATTACTGATAACAAGCATCAGGAAATAAGCTTAAATCCTAGTGGTGGCTCTGGATTCCTGGGGCAGGTACTGATCAAGAGTCATTCTAGACGCATGTTAAAAATGTAAATGTTCCAGCAAAAGGAAATACCGCTCTTTGTCTGTTAGCCAGTCTAGTCTAGTGGAACTGTGTTACCAGTTTTGGTGCTACACCTGCTGATTCATCTCTGCATCCCAAATGACCTCTATGAAACTAATATTTAGGCTGACTTTTCTTAGCCATTCTGCACCGCCACACACACTGAAGCACAGACCCAAGCTTCCTGTCTGCAGCAAAATGATTTCAATCAGAAACGCTTTGCATGTTCACTTCCCAATGGCTAACTTTAGTCAGAGGCAGGGGCTGAGGGGGGCTGCGGTCCGGCAAATCACTACACGCAGATATGCAACATGGCCGAACCCCCCCTCCCCACCCTAATGCTCAGGACAGCCGGTTTGCTGTGTGTGTGTGTGTGTGTGTGTGTGTGTTGCCAGACCCCGGCATGGCTCATGTTTCTCAGTGCAGTCTGTCAGAGCCCAGCTTGGAGCGACAGGCACCAGTGAGACTACACTAGATACGTACATCCAGAGCAAACAGGGGGAGTGCAGAGCTTTTCTACCCCAGAGAGAGGCCACTCTGTTGGGCTACGATTGGCCACAAGTTAGCCTGGTACCATGGTTCTGCCTCCCGGCCTGTACGCCATCAAGGGAGTCCTAAGGAACATCTCTTTACACAGATACACTGCTGGATTACTGCTGCACAGGACCCAGCCTTGGGAGAGCGTGCGTAAGAGTGGAGTCTGGTGGAGAGATTTTCTGTGAGCGTGAGTGACTCTGTGTTCATGTGCTGAATAGAGATCAGCGAGAGACATTTTGTGTGAAATCATTCAGACACACACCGGATATTCCTCTGCTCTCCTCAGCTGTCGGGCCGTTTGGTTACTGCTTATTCTCCTCCTGGATATCTGGGCTGGTCAGCGGACTGCTTTACTAACATCCAGTCGATTTCCGCTCTATCCGCCGGCCCTTTCACCGGTCGGTCGCCGGCCGAGCTGCTCCGCCAGTAGCCGCCGTGTCAGTAGCCGCGCCGGTGGCCGTGTCAGGTGGGGGGTTGCGTGTCTCGGCCCCCACCATGATGATCAAGGAGACGTCGCTACGCCGGGACCCTGACCTGAGGGGGGAGCTGGCCTTTCTGGCCAGGGGGTGTGACTTTGTCCTGCCCTCACGCTTCAAGAAGAGACTCAAGTCCTTCCAGCAGCAACAGGTCAGTCGGTGCAACAAGCAGGGAGGACAGGGTGCAAGCTGAGACATGCACATGAAATGCACACTCATGAGAAAGCAAGCTAGACGCACAGAAAATACACTCAAAATACACCCTTAATATGTATCTCCGTTTCTCTACTTTATTTCTTTCTCTCTCATTCCCACATTCGCTCTATACACACAAACACACACACACACACACATAAAAATATGAATCATACATTAACTACACACATACCCATATACATGCACAGTGTTCCTCTCATACACACAGAGTGACATGCCAGGGAAGACAAACTATTCTGAGGCAGATACCAGTAGGGTATTAATAGGGCAGGAGGTTCAGGAATAGAGTGATAGAATGAACGCTGTGAAGGAGAGCGGGAGGGGGAGGAGGGCTACAGCTGTCCTGCTCAATACACACAGTATGGAGGCCCTCGGGCACACACACACACACACACACACACACACACCAAACACACACCCAAATCCTCAGGCACCAGGGAGCCCGTACTCTAAGAGACTAAGCATTTTGATTCGGGCAGTGTTAATTAAATGTTCATTTGTTTCTTTGGACTTCATTGTGTGTGTGTGTGTGTGCGTGTGTGTGTGTGTGGGGGGGTGTTATATGAAGAAATACAGGTGGCTGCTTCCTCTAGTGTTGTTATTTTGTAAGACAAGGTGTCAGTTATTTTTCAAATGACACATATGTAATTTTAGAGCAAAATAGAGCCTTTATGCCAGTGTAACAGATTGGATGCCAGTGACTGACTTGACCTTAGTCTGGCTCTGATGGAAATGGTCAGAATATCCAGACTGTCAACCTGTTTTTCTGTCTGTCTGCTTGGTTGTGAGTTAGATACTTGAATGTGTTGATGCTGAAGCATTCCCAACTGGTGCTTTTCCTGAGGCCAAATTCACTTTAATTTATAAGCATATAAGTAAATTTTTTCTCTCTGGTACAAGATGCCAGTTTTGCTCTGAGGTCCCAAATAGAGATGGCTGGAATTAATCTCGGCCTTTTTTTTTTTTTCAGCTTGAATTTTCCTGCTTTCCATCAGTCTATTAAAAAACGGAATCGAAAAAGTTGAAGGAACATTGAATACATCTTTTTCAGGACTGAAATATCTCAACCAATTTTTCTTAAACTCAAATAAATTATACTATTTTCTCATGTGTACATACTACCCAGAATACACTTCTCTGGAATCTGAAGTGCAGTCCTAATTGAGTTACTTGTGTAGCACTCTAGATACCAAACACTCAACAAAACACACAAGTTCAATCTTCCTTCATTGTCAGGTTCGAATTCCTCACTGATGTTCATGCATTGGTGGATGTCACAGAATAATAGGATCTCCACAGGAAAGGGGGTTGATCAAATCAGCAGAACTGTGCACAGTTAATACAATATTACCATTTCCACATGTGTTGTTAATTTTCCCGCATTCAGTTTACCGGTCATTTTAGGTGACTGAGATTAGAATAAATGATGTTTGACTGCAGCACTGCATGTTCCTGATTGCTATGGTGTCGTGCCACCTAGAGCTTTTCCTGCCAACTGTTTAAAGGGTCTGGACTTCACTGCTGACTGCTCAGTACCTGACTGACTGACTGACTGACTGACTGACTGACTGACTGACTGACTGGGTGACTAAGATTGATTGTAAAACAAGTCTCTCATTGTTTGTATGTTTATGGCTCTGTAGCAGTTTCCCACCACTTCCCTTACACAGGTCCTTTATCCGCATAAAGTGCAGTTGTGTCTTACCTACAGTGTTGGGGGAAGTTCTCTTTCAAAGTAATTAGTTACTTTACTGAGTTATTTAACTTAAACACCTGTCTTTTAATGTTTGCGCTAACAAAATGAAACAATTATAAAAGAAAAATAAAAGTAACAACTTTCTCATATAAAAAAAGTAACTAATGACGGATTAGAAGAATTGAAAAACTAACGCGCTGAGTTTCTAGTAACCACAAAAAAAGCAATCTACCCCAACACTGCTCACCTATTTGCATACTTGAGCTTCTCCCTCTCTCTCTCTCCTCAGGTCCAGTCCAAACCGGAGAAGAAACCAGGCACACCCCCGCCGGCCCCCACCCCGGCCCCGGCCACGCCCACCCCCACGCCCCGCTCGCCCAGCCCTCCTCCGGCCCCGGTGATCATCACCCCTCCTCCCCCCGCCGTCAACATTCCCAGGTTCTACTACCCCCGCGGGCTTCCTGCGCCAGGCCCCGCCCCCAACCACGACACGGCCATCGCTGCCATCGAGACCGCCTTCACCGAGTTTGAGGAGGAAAAGGCCGACATATATGAAATGGGCAAGATCGCAAAGGTCAGCGGTTTGATGTGCTACATGATAATATTCAGTGGACAAAATATCAGAAACACCTTCTAAATACTACTGCTGCTACTACTACTACTAATAATAAACATAAAATCAGAGTTACAAACAGCTTTAAAATATAAATAAAAATCTCAGCAATAAATAAAAACGACCATTAAATAAAGATGAAAAAATAAAAAACTAACAGAGGCCAAGTGCACAGAATATTGTGCTTTTGAGTAATAATGAATTAAAAACAGTCCATGTCTCAGTTGTCTCAAGGCTTAAAAATCTTTCTTTAACCGATCTCCTTCACTTCATCTACTTCTCTCCTATGTGATTAAAATTGACTTACAGTAATAGTTGAAATCAATATGCCATCATACTTTTCACCTGGATAGTTAGTCCTAACAAAAACAGTGTGTATCCCCTGTTCAGTGGGTAACTCAATTTAAAGAGATGTTATAGTCTTGGATTGGCTTTATCCTTATCTGAGAAACTGGGTTATAATATATTATGGTGTTGTGTGAGAGCAGATGCACACTGAAAGATTTTACCTGAAAGGATTTACCTTCAGCTCGGTTGTCCTACACAAATCTAGGAGATCAAGTAGAAGATGCCACACTAGTTTAATCTCACAGACGTATGGAGTGTCTTGATCTTAAAACTTTGGGTTGAAGCAGTGTTGTAGTGTGTCTCCACCCTTCATGTCGACTCTGTTTCTGTCCAGGCATGCGGGTGTCCACTTTACTGGAAGGCCCCCATGTTCAACGGAGCGGGCGGAGAGCGGACAGGCTTCGTCTCTGTTCACTCCTTCATCGCAACCTGGAGGAAGTAAGACGACCCTCACCTCCATCTGACTCTCATTTCATTACAATATCTGTCATCGGGTCAGAATATTGACTCTCTCTATCCTGCTGTCTTTCTCTTCTCTTCTCTTCTCTTCTCTTCTCTTCTCTTCTCTTCTCTTCTCTTCTCTTCTCTTCTCTTCTCTTCTCTTCTCTTCTCTTCTCTTCTCTTCTCTCCTCTCCTCAGGTTGTTGCACAGTTGCCATGATGATTCGTCTAAGTTTATTTACCTGCTAGCCAAGCCTGGCTGTAACTACCTGGAGCAGGAGGACTTCATTCCTCTACTGCAGGTAAACAACATATTAATATGCATCAATCAGTCAGTCATTCAAACAAACAATCACCCAGTCTGTACCGCCGGTTAAATTCAAAGACATTTATGATTAATGATATATCTGACTTCATTCAGTCAGCGTTGGGGAAGCAGGAGGTTGGGAAGGGTTTCTAAAATTGGGTTGAAGCAGGTTTTAAAAATGTGATTCTAGAGGAAATGACTCAACCATCTCTGTTCAGCCTTCTCTATATCCCTCCCACAAACTTGTCTAAAAGATATTTTTTTCTGTTTCTTCCTGTTTGTCTCTGTCTGATTAGGACATAGTGGATACCCACCCTGGGCTGACGTTTCTGAAGGATGCTCCTGAATTCCATTCCCGCTACATCACAACGGTAAATAGCTTGGAAAATAGCAGCAGCTGGCAGAGTGACCTATTTGACCAATGTATAGTTGGATCAGGGCCGAAAAGGTCAAAATCTGACTCCCGGGCCCATATGACTCTGCAAGACTCTTTTTGGCCCCTCTAAGGGTACCAGAGGGTGGGAGGTTTTTCTATTTAGTCTCTCTTGATCTAATTCTGAGGAGTGACATTGGGATAGCGTAATGCTGACTTTTTTCTACATAATCAGTGTTTTTTTTTACCTCACAGCCAACCCTATATTTTGGTCGTTGACCCTCCATGTGGCAAAGTTTGGGCATTTCTGAGTCAAAAAAAGAAAACAGTAAAGACTATTAAGGATTTTAGAGGGAATGCAGGCATGAAAATTTTGGGAGCTATGGCTCCAAATTTGGTCTTTAGGAGCAAATTTACATGCTTACTTCTAAATATTGCTTACAAGCTATTATCACATTCCTTTGATGAGCATGCTACACTCATATGTTTACATGAAGCGAACACATGATGCATTTGTGCACCACAAAGCTAGAGGTGTGAGACTTGGGCACACAGTTTGATCTCTAAGCTTTGCTGATTGGTCCTTTATGAGCCTCCACTATCACTGAACTTCTGAGTGGCCTTTTAAGTCTGCAGTGTTGTTATTTGTATGTAAATTGTTATTGTTATGATAATATCATTGTCATTTAGTCTCAAGCTATTTCTGCTCTGCTGAGCAGGCCGTAATGAAGCCAGCACTTCCAGTTTATCCATTATTACAGCTGGTGGTTTTATTAATATGATTTTGTTTCTTTCAATTGTAACTGTTGAGAAAAGTGCTATTCTAATATAATATAATGTAATAGTAAATAGTGCAAAAGCACCCAGCAGCCTAGGTTAACAGCAGTGGACGAGTGCTAATGGCAGTGTAAGATATAGTAGTAGGATAGAAATCACACTTACTTTGTTGCTCACTTAGTTTGATGACACTAAAATTATTATCTATCAATTACATTAGAAAGTCAGATAGGAGGATGGTGGGATTACGTTAACAATGAATCATAAAAAGTCTTAAAAATGTGAACATGTGCAGGCATCGCAATCAAATCGGTATTTAATATTGATGAGCTCTCAGATTTGACTCCTTCTACTTTGTCAGCAAAACTGCTTCTGTGCACCTCTAGTATCTTTAGCAGCAGAGTGTTTCTGTGTGTGTGTGTGTGTGTGTGTGTCTGTGTCTGTGAATGTGTGTGTGCACTTGGACAGCTGTGACACGTGCGACACGAGGTGAGGGTTTGCTGCGTGGTGAGGCGTAGAAATGCAAGGCCGAGGTTCTGGTGCGTCACTGTGTGATGACATCACGGAAACACTAATGCCCCCTACAGCCCGGTGCTGCAGAGGCCCCGGCCCTCCACTTGCCCATATTTAGACACTTCCTTCAGTCTGGGCCAGCTGACCCCGCTACTGTATGAGACATTAGTGGCCGTTGGAGGTCCATGTACCAGGAAATAGGTGCTAATCCGTACTTTACCAAGCTTAAGAGGGTGTGCGTCAGAGAGAGGGAGCCTGGAGGGAGCCTATTGTCTCTGATATGTGGTATAGACTCGTCTTACTAAGATTATGGGTCAAGGCCAAAAATCTGTTGTGGGTGCATTGCTGGTAGATCCCTACATGGCAAGAGGATTAATACATTTTAGTGTGCCTGGATCCCAGGGCGAGAGAGTAGATTTCTCATATAGATCCCATACGAGTCCCATAGACTGAAGAAACCCTGCCATAACCAGATAAGAGAGATAAAAGAGAGAGAGAGATGCACTCACAGTATATATATATATCAATGTCATCCTATGCCTATCCTGCTTCTGTATTGCAAGATTTTCCAAGCAATACTGTACATACACCAGCTTTGTCCATGTTTCTTTAATATTCACTTGCTTGCTCTCTCTCTTTTTAGTTGTATTTATTCTGCCTTTTGTTACGCTGTAAAGCACTTTGTGTAACGCTTCATAAATAATTTCAATCGACTATTAACTACTATTAAGCGCTGATGGAAATAAATGCCATTTCCCAGGTGATCCAGCGGATATTCTACGTGGTGAACCGTTCGTGGACGGGCCGCGTCACCATGATGGAGCTGCGCAGGAGCAACTTCCTGCAGACGCTGGCCCTGCTGGAGGAGGAGGACGACATCAACCAGATCACAGACTACTTCTCCTACGAACACTTCTACGTCATCTACTGCAAGTTCTGGGAGCTGGACACCGACCACGACCTCTACATCGACCCCAAAGACCTGGCGAGATACAACGACCACGGTGAGACACGCAAACAGCCAGCATGTCTGTCAGTTCAGTCAGTTGGTGAGTCAGTTAGGTGGCAGGGTGGCGTATTGATTCTGTTGCTGGAATCAAAAGAATATCACAAAAGAAATTAGACCTTAAGGCAAGTTAATATTATTTACAGTGAAAACCATAAAAAATGGTCAGTGACGTGAAGTTGGTCTTTTTTAACTGACTTTTATTGATTTAATATAGTTTAAAACCATATTAAATCAGAAGCAGACAGTCTTTTTGATTTGGAACATTGATTTGTTTATTTGGACCCCCACTAGCCATAACAAAACAGCAGCTTTTCTTCCTGGGCTGCACACATTCATCTTGCCTAATATGAAATCCATTACACTGTTACTCTATTATACTATGAATGGGCCAAACTTTAATTCGCTGATTCAGTACTTACGCAATCGACTGTATATGCAATTGTTTACAGCTGTATCCATTTGTCTCTGTGTATTTTAACAATACAACAACAATTTTAACAAACTTATTTTCCTCTTTCTCTCCTGTGACAGCATCCTCAAACAGAATCATAGAGAGAATGTTCTCAGGGGCCGTCACTCGGTAAGCAGAAACACACACACAAACAAACACAGAGGAGTTGGATTACTTCACCATAATACTGTAGGTACACTGAATATGAATGGCCCTGTCCTGCTCCTTGTTTCCAGGGGTAACTCTGTGCAGAGAGAGGGCAGGATGAGCTACGCCGAGTTTGTCTGGTTCCTCATCTCCGAGGAAGACAAGAAAAACCTCACCAGGTAATACACCTGTGTGTGTGTGTGTGTGTGTGTGTGTGTGTCATTGAGCAGTTGTTTGTGCATTTACACTACCAGTCAAAAGTTTGGACACATGCATTTTTCTTTATTTTTACTATTTTTCACATTTTACAATAATAGTAAAGACATCAAAACTATCAAATAACACATATGGAATTATGCAGTGATCTAAAAAGTGTTAAACAAATCAAAACTATCTTATCTTTTAGAGTCTTTAAAGTAGCCGCCCTTTGCCTTGATGGAAAGGCAAAGGCTTTGGAAAGAAATTCATACATAGGCATTAACTTCACTATTTATATTTGTCTGAAAAACACATTTCAAGCATTTAAGAATAAGCGTTTGGATCAAAATGGCTTTAAGATAATGAAAAACATAGTACATTCAATCAGGTGTGTCCAAACTTTTGACTTAGTGTATGTACTGTAAATATGTCTAAATATGAGACTCTCCAGCCTGATCCCCCCTCCCTCATCTGTTACAAATGTACTTCTTCTACTACCGGTTCAGTGTTTGTGTCTGTGCCCAGTGTGTGACTCTCTGTCCTCTCTCTCCAGTATAGAGTACTGGTTCCGCTGTATGGACATGGATGGCGACGGCGTCCTGTCCATGTTTGAGTTGGAGTATTTCTACGAGGAGCAGTGTGAGAGGATGGAAGGGATGGGCATCGAACCCCTGCCCTTCCAGGATTTGCTCTGCCAGATGCTCGACCTGGTCAAACCTGAGAGCCAAGGTTTGTAGTACCAACTCTCCTTTGGTATTTTCCTCACTATCTTACATGTCTTTATCTTTTCTCTTTTCTACTCCCTACCCTTTTCCCACTCTCAACTCTCTCTTTTTGTGTGTGTGTGTGTGTTGTGTCTCCAGGTAAGATCACCCTGGGCGATCTGAAGCGCTGCCGGATGGCCCACATATTCTTCGACACCTTCTTCAACCTGGAGAAATACCTGGACCACGAGCAGAGAGACCCATTTGCTGTGCAAAAGGTCTGCATCTGCATCTCTTGTATGCAGCATTTGGCTTCACTGGAGGGAGCTGGCGGTTTGAAGGGGGAGTGAGGGGCGATGATCACATGATGCAGCTGGGAAGACGAAGAAGCAAAAATCAGACCATTTGACAGCATTCAGAAATAATGCGCACTAATTGTCAAACAAGCGCACAGTTAAAAAGCATTGAATCTCCTTGTTACACAGTGTATTTAAAGTAAAAAAGTGTCTCCTTGTTAACTATTTAGATTTTAGGGAAAGTATGATGCAGATATGAAAATAGTTTCCTACCATCTCCTTGTTAAACTTGAACGAAGAGTTGAACATACATTTAAAAAGGCCAAAAGCCGACACCACTGGTCATTAAGATTTAAAACTTTCTCCGACACCGTAATTATAATGTCCTCATCCTTCCATGACTTTTCTGAAATATCTGAGCTTTAAATGCCAGCATTGTTAGAATACTAAAACATTGACTTGGAAAATGAATACAGACAGTTTTGACAATTTCCTCCACATTAAATACCCCCATTAGCAGCAGGACAATGGACTACGGGGTTTTGGTACCCAGAAGTGTGAATGTCTCTCCCTCCCCTCTTCCAGCTGCTATGCATTTAGATTCATTTTAATGATACTTGTTATTGCCTATTGTGTTTTTCCCTTTTTTACACTCTGGATTTTACTTCATATAGTTTCATAACTTTTAATTTACAAGGCTGCTTCAACTCTGAACTCAGAATGGGCATCAAAAGCCTGGCCTTTCTAGTATACCTGTATGCTTTATTTTATTGTGTTGTAAAGAGGTATGAACTTCTCCTACTGCTGTGTCTCTGTAAATACTGATGTTTGAGGTGTGTGTGTGTGTGTGTGTGTGTGTGTTGTGTTCCAGGACATTGATAGTGAGGGTCCAGAGCCATCTGACTGGGATAAATATGCCTCAGAGGAGTATGAGATACTGGTGGCGGAGGAGACGGCAAATGAACAGCTACATGAGGGGTACGACACTCACACACACACACACACACACACACACACGCACGCACAAAAACACACATTCACACACGCATACACGAGCATAGAAATCTAGACACACACATGCATACCTGTTCTCTGAATAGTTTTCCACCCAGTTTTCCATGGAATAAAGTAGCTTGCAAACACTAGTCATAAAGACACTCCTGTTGAGAATGATGATGAATTACTTGGAATTGATGAGCAAAAGATTGTATCAAATGCTTCTATCTATATGTAGCAACAATTAACCAGTTCTATGTGTGTGTTGTGTTCCCAGGTCATTCGATGATGAGTATGAGTCCGATGAGCTTCAAGTCCCTGGGGAAATCGGGAATAAGATGGAAAAACTGGTCATATCCGACCTGTCGGCATGAAATTCCCATCCTGGAACCTCTGGGCCTCTCTCCCTGGAAAACACAGACAGGGAACGGGGGGACAGAGGAGTCGGAAAGAATCGGCTGGACGACTAAAAAAAACGGATGGATGTAAACAAAGCGAGAAAAAAAGGATTCTGGCAGCTGTCTTATGACGACTCTGGAGTTTAAAGACTGAGTTTCTCCTCAGAACGGACTTCTTAGTGTTTGTGTGTGTGTGAGACTGTAAGCCAATACTGTACGATACTGTATCTGGTGCAATAATACGTCTGTATTCGTACAGAAAGCGAGGTCACTGCCTCTAGCTCTTCGCTCCACCTGAGAGAACAAAGCCACGGAAAGGGGAGAGACGTCGGATAAGCTCTAAAAGGAATGAGAACGAGAAACAAACTTTACTGTAAAATAATGTAGCTGCCATTGTGAATTCTCTACTGACAATCCTGCCAGAAGACAATCATCAGTCCTGTATTTTTGTAAGTGTTAATCATAAGATAGACAGGTAGACTGTCAGTTAGACAGACAAATAGAGGGCTAATGGAGAGACAGACAGACAGACAGACAGATAGAGATAGTATACTGCCCAATAACACGACAGACAGACAGGCAGACAGACA
This sequence comes from Centroberyx gerrardi, assembly GCF_048128805.1. Lineage (NCBI taxonomy): Eukaryota > Metazoa > Chordata > Actinopteri > Beryciformes > Berycidae > Centroberyx > Centroberyx gerrardi. The sequence goes on along the minus strand of NC_136013.1, from coordinate 8,432,302 downwards.
GACACTGCCATTGGAAAGCAACAATCTCCTGCTCGAACAGCATGTCACTGTGCCCCTTGTAGAGGAAGTTGTTAAACCTCCAGTCCCTTTCCTGCAGGGAGGAATCACATAACAGTTCGGACGGTTTCAGCAGCTCCTCCTTGTGGCCGGTCTGTGCTCCTGCCTGCCGACGCCGCATGCCATCACTGCCATGCAGCAGAACCGCGGCTGGCTAACCTTTCCATGAGGGAGTTCAGGTCACAGCACAGCCTGAGCCGCTCTATTCTTAGAGCGGCGTTATCAGCGCTCCACCTCTGGAGTCCCTCTGTGATCAGTTTTTTTATTGACCTGGGAAGGAGAGTTTCAGATCCGCGCGTGAGGACCGCAATGTTCAATGAGCTAATTCTCAATCAGTTCACAGTGAGAGATCTGTACATAGACTGATGCACGTTAAGAAACATATCAAACTCTCTGGTAGAGTTGCCCACACATTTCCATCTCTGTTACGCAACGTTTGTAATAACGCAATAGATGCGCATAAGAGCTGCGAGTTGTTGCCATCCATCTCATGCCATCACTTCGCACACACCCAAGTAGTTTTCTCACATCCTTGTTGATTGTGGATAGTAACAAACTAGTAAACTAGTCATTGTATATGCTAGTAGCTGGTAATATTGTCCTCGTCCATATTTATTCCAAAAATAACACGTCTTCAGGTTCATGAGGGAAACTGTTTTAGATATCAAGTCTTTCCTTTTGTTACTGTCAACTAGTTCTTTAGTTTCTACTCGGAAACCTCACAGTCGTATTCCATGGTCATTCTGTATAAAAAGCAGAGGTTTTTTTGATGCCTGTTCTCCCCGTAACACACATACAAAACACACTGTTACTATGAGCGTCTCTTAACTCCATATTTACTGTGCTGCACTCACAGGGACAGGTGCGTGTGTGTACACTGCCCGTACTGTAATAGCTAGGAGCGTGTGTTTGCTTTTAAATCACTGATAGAGGAGTGTGTTTAGGAGCGTGTGATGTGTAGCTCTCAGAGTCAAGCTGTTTATATGACGTAGTTGTTGCCATGGGGACGGTGTTCCCAGGGTCGGTGTGTGTGCTTGTATAACTCTTTAATTAGGAATGGGACAACTCTTGTCCTCAACGGCTGCAAGTTCACTGGCGTATACCTCTCTTACTGGCACTTACTGTACACACACACACACACACACACACACGCACGCATACACACACACACACATACACACACACACTCCAGTCTCTATTGAAAGGGAGAGAGCTAGTGGACACTGTAAGGCCTTAAGGACCATGAGTTTCCCCCTTCTGCTCTATAGCCATTGTAAATGTGCCTGTGTATTTAACTCTATATAATAATAATAACAATAATAATAAGCCATTATAGATATAACGGCTCTGAATTTGATGTATTTTGATGGTTTGTATTGCTGTGCCACTGTGTGGCGTGTAGGGGGGGTGGGGTTAAATTATGGTAGGTGTGTGTATGTTTGTGTGTTAGACGCACGGTGATGATGTCATCAGCAGAACGCGGTGGGATCCTCTGGAGGACTTTGAGGCTCTGAGGCTCCGCCCACCTGACAATCACAAGACCCTCTGAGACTGGTGTTTCACTGCTGTAGTCACACACACACTCACACACACACACACACACACACACACACACACACACACACACACTCACACACTCTCAAGGAGACAAGTCCATCCAGATGATGCTAAAGAGGAACGTTGGACGGCAATGTGACTGCTCCTGTGTGAAATCTTTCTGGCTCTATGCAAAGTGTCCCGGTGCTCGCTCACTCAGCGCTGGGCAAGGAGAGAAGCCATGGGGGAGCGGCCTCCGACCAGAGGCGCTCCGGACAGCTGGAGGACTTTTACTTTGAAATTACATCTCTACTCAGAGAGGTAGAGAGAGGACTTTTACTTTGATGTACTTCCTCCACGCAGAGGAGACTTGAGTAGGCTAAGACGTGTTCGAATCCTGACAGTTATTGTATTGGCATGGTGTTTCTTTCTGTCTGTCTTTTTCTTTACCTTCTTTGTTTCTTTGTCTCTTTCTTTCTTTCTTTCTTTCTTTCTTTCCTTCTTTCTTTCTTTCTTTCTTTCTGTTTTTGCTCTCTTTTTCCTGTTTTCCTGTCTTCCTCTCTCCTGTTCTTTTTTGCTTTCCCCCTGAAACTGAGTTTAAATAAAGATGTTTTAAAGAAATGTATTCTCCTTGAGAATTCCTTGTGGTGATGCATACACCCACACACCCCTCTCTGACACTCACACACACACACACACACACACACACACACAGACACACACACGTCTCATCATTCCCTCCTTTTGTACACACACAGCCTGTATGTAGGTGTGTTTGTCTGCAGTTGCCCTGGTTCCTCCACCTCTCCTCCTCATGATTTGTCTCTGTTCCACTTCCTTTAAAGTGAGATTAGCTGGTGTGTGTGTGTGGAGTTGTGATGGCAGGTTGGTGTTCAGCAGGGTGCAGTTTACTGTCGTTGGGACTACTGAGCGTCCTGTCTGGGGTTCTGACCTTTTTCCCTGGTGGCTCCTTCAAGCCCTGGTTCCTAAGCTGGGACGCCAAAATAGCTGCACCACTATGGACCGGGACACTGGTAGGTAACCTGCTGCAGGTACAGCTGCACACACACTGGATACACATGCACACCGAAATTGGATTAATATTGTTTTTAACTACACTTCTGAAAATGTACTTTTTCTAGAATAACATTTTATTGTAAATATGTTGTTTTTTTTGAATGAAATTATCTCTAAAGGAAAACAAATAGGCATATAGGGTTAGGTTTAGTATAGTATAGTGTAGTATAGTATAGTATAGTATTGTATAGTATAGTATAGTATAGTATAGTATAGTGTAGTATAGTATAGTAAGTATGCAAACTCCATATGCATATGTAACACAGCAAAACTCTTCAAACTTCAAACTATTTGATACTGGGACACTGGTAGGTAACTGAGTTTTTCTTTGGTTCTGACACACACACACACACACTCACACACACACACACACACACACACACACACACACACACACACACACACACACACACACCAAGTAATTTAGAAGGAACTCCCAGTGCTGTAAATGCTCCATTCTTCTTGAGTTTCTCAGGCCCACATGTCTTGGACTGTGGCGGGCACACCTGACGTAAGCAGCTCTACACTGAATCAACACACACACTTCATGTCACGGCTCCTTGCTCCCTAGGCCGCTGCGGCTGGCGTCACCGTTGCCATGGCAAACAGGGACCAAAACAGGAAGTCTCTGGTGAGTGTGGTGCGGTGTTGATGGTTTTATTGATGGAAAAGTACATGGGAGATTCCCGAGTCAATCACTGCCAATGATCCCCGAGACGACTGACGAGCACTTAGTCACTGGATTTTACCTTGGCTCTGCCGGCATGCTGTTTACCATACCACAGATACCATAGATATCTCCAGTCTGCTATGAGGGCCAAATGCCTGTTATGTACTCTGTTGTACAATTCAGTTGTGTAACTTTCCAACAGTTTTTTTATGAAACCTCTCTGCTGCCCCCACTTGGGTGCTACCGGTAACTACATTAGTCAGCTCTCCTTTCCTCTTACGTGTGTGTGTGTGTATGAGTGTGTTTCTGTCCTGTCTCAGTGGGAGATGGCGTACACCTTCTCCATCCTGAGTGCAATGACATCACCGCTGATGTTTGCCGTCGCCATGGCAGCAGTGTTGACCGGGCCTCTCTGCTACTACTCCTACCTTGGAGCGGTTGCCATCGGATACCTCTCCCACGCCGCTGGCTACCCGTACCCTTACCGGGCCGGGCAGGGTCCGTGTCTGGACCCAGCGGGAGGCGAGTGGCACCACCTGCTTCTACGCACTGTCGACCTCTTCGCCAGCGCCGCCATCTTCATCCTCTCCCTCTTTGTCATCGTCGTCCTCACCACACGGTTACTAAAGACAGGGCATGTCAATACCAGGGCCTGAGGGGACTAATGGGTTTTTACATGATTGCTGCAATACTATTGCACTATTGCTGCAGCCCAAATAAGGAGTTGAAGTATCGATTCAAATGAAAAAGTCTACTGCATAATAGAGAATTACTTGGAATCCACATGAACTGCCCTGCTTCCCAGACAGCACCTCTCGCTTCTACATGCTGTTCAAGCCAAAGCAGCGTTCCTTCTTTGTTATCACTGAGGAAGTGAAATGTTTTGCTCTCAGCTGAAATCTATCTGAGGTAACCGATACCTACTCTGACAAAATGATATGAAAGTAAAGCACCGTGTGGGTCACGCTTAAAATTAGTCATCTTAAAACATTTGCTTACAAAAATACTTCTTGAGGATAATCACCTGTTTCTGAGATATTGACTGATGGATTGACTGATGAAGTTTATCAAGTGTTTTGGGATGATTCCAGTGTCTTCCTATTTTAAGATCAGTTTCTTTTCTTAGGAATGTAATTCACAGCACAGCAATGGTAATTGTAGACCAGGGATTCTGCAGGGGGTTTACTGTTCTGAATGCAAGGATTGTACTGAGAATGGTGTAATGGTTGGCATGCCACCATGTTGTGACTTGTACATGAGCAATTTGCCTCCCATCGAAGGTCAGAGTTGACCCGCTCATTGTTTGAAATGGCACTCCGCTTGTTTTCCACAAATGTCAGGGACAAAGCAATTAGCCAACCAAATCGCAGTCCCGCCTCCTTGAATCACGGGCATTCCACTGCCATGATTGCTGACGCCCACCCCGCGGTGGTGTCACCCGGCGTGATGTCACCCGCTGTGATGTCATGACTGGAAGTTGTTCTCCTAAGTAGGAACACATGACATGATTGGCGGTTCTGGAACAAGCACAGATCCCCCTTGAACGCAGGGCTTCAGATAAAGCTGCCTGGAAATGCCCTGAAAAGACCGGGGAAACAAGTGGAACCAATTCAGCTTATCAGAGAAACGAGAGAGACGGAGAGGGAGATTTTCCCATAGTGTGATGTCCTTGGGCATGGCAGGATCTTGAATGAGGGGGAGTGTCCTACTTGTTCCAGACATACCAGAGAGGACAGTAATCTCTCTAAGTCTGCCAGCTCATTTCACCTCAGTCCAATTCATTTCACCTCAATTCAATTCAGTTCAATTCAGACTACAAGACTACATCTCACAATACCAAATCAAACATTTAAGAAAGAATAACATTAAACAAAAAAAGATGAATGGTAAGTTTAAGTCTTGCAGATTTCATTTAAAGTAATAATCTGTTAGATTTTCATATAAATATCCATTTTGCTTTCTCTATCGCTGATTGATATAACAGTAGTGATTCAACACATCCCCAGTTCATGAAAGCTTTTATATTTGCCACATTTGCTGCTCTAAACACCCGGTGGCCACGTTTCCAGCAGCAACGACAGCGGTTTGTTTGCAATAAGTAGAAGAAGAACTGGGTAGTTACCATGAGCAGCGATAGCCACCATGGCTGAACAGACAAAGAAAAGAGCGCCACCTACAGAAACTCAAACTTCATCAACAGAAAATCCAAAAACGACGTCACAGTACTGGACACACTGTTTGATTGACAGGTGATCTATGGGAAGTGCAGTGCAGAAACACCACAGCCATGAGCGCTTAGCACTAGAAATGTGGCCAAAATCAGTAAGTATGATGATGGTATAAATGATATTAACTTTTTAGCTTGTCTTTGTCCTGTCTGCTATGTTCACCTGAGTCAGACAGAAAAAGATAGGTAGAGAAAGGTGTTTGTTCCTGATCATCTGCATTTCAGTTAGTCAATTAAAGTGTAATTACGATGCAATACACTCTTGTAATCATGTGTTTTTATGGCGTTGGGAGGTGATGGGACTTCAGTGATACTGTGTATATGAATCAAAACAGCTCACACCATCCATCTTCTTCTCATGCATTTCTCCTTTCCAATCCACACTGTACACACATGCAAGCACCCGCCTATATAAGATGCACAGCCAGCACACACACTAGAGAAATAGGTCAAATGTTTGATAGTCCAACCAGCTGTCCTGCAGAACTCAGAGGAAAAAAGGAGAGAGAGAGAGATATTGACAGACAGAGAGACAGAGAGAGAGAGAGAGAGAGAGAGAGAGAGACAGACAGAGAGATGCATGTCTGTGCTTGTTGGTGTGCAGAGAGCTTTGGGTTGACTCCTTTGAACTCATGATGAGCCAAATTCCATCCTCACATCTATGGGAGGAAGTGTCTCACACACACACACACACACACACACACACACACACACACACACACACACACACACACACACACACAAACACACACACACACACCATATTCCTGCAGCTCTTCTTTGATGCTATAGATGCCCTTTATCAGCTGTCACCTGGTGTCTCAGACTAGCCACCGCTTATTCGAGCACGTGCAAACACACACACTCACACACATACAGTCACGCAGTCATATAGATATACATATACTTACAAATTCATGCACGCACATACATAAATGTGCACATGCATATACACACACAAACTCATACATAAACACACACACACACCACTTTAGCATGCAGGAGCAGAGAGAGGGCATAATTAACATCTAGAGGACTGCACTGAAGAGCTGGCAGAAACCCTGCAATCTCTTTCCCGCTTTCTCTCTCTCTCTCTCTCTTTCTCTCTCTCTCTCTCTCTCTCTCCCTCTGCCATAAGACTATACAGTACATACTGTATCATATGGCTGGAAGCATTCCACGCACTTCAAAGACCTCTGGTGAACGGAGTGCGTATGATTACAGGGAGGGCTTGCTTTAAAGAGCTCCACGGAGAAAAACTGAGAGGGAGAAAAAGAGAGAGGAAGAGGGAGAGAGAGAGAGAGAGAGAGAGAGAGAGAGAGAGCGAGCAGCTGGGTTGGTGGTAAACATCTGGTGGTTGTGGAGGCCTGGCCCTGACATACAGGGGAAATAGCTGCAGCTCTGCTCCAAGATCTGCTCCCTCCAGCGTTCCCTCACCCCGCTCTCCTCCGCAGATCTAATCTAATGCGACTGGCCGCCTTTAAAGGCCCAATACGTCACTCGGTGTTGCCCCGCTTTGGCTTTGTTCATCGGAATTAATACGTTTTGTTCCACTCTGACATTTATCGGCTGAGGTTTTGATGCAAAGACTGACAGTGCGTGACGGCGAAACGTCTTCCTGATATTGAGCTGCGGTTTGGTGTTGCACAATCCTCATCTCAGTTGTCTCAAAGCCTGACAGTCCTTCTCTAACTCGTCTGCTTCTCTTTATCTACATCTAATCCTTTGTGATTGGTTTAGATTGAATAAGGGAAATCAAAAAGTGATCATGTTTTTTTTTTTACCTGGATTCACCTCATTAGTGCACTTGATGAAAAGAAGTGTAGCTTTATATCTATTTGGGGGCTTGTAAACATTGCAGGAGAACAGGTCTGTATTTTGAGTCAAAAAGTCAAAAAGTCAAACTCTCCAAGATCATATGATGTGAATGTACCCAAAATTAAGATTAAAGTCATTATTATAGCTTTAAACAATAAGTTAGAAACAAGGGAGATAATGGAATGAAATGCAGTAAACTGAAAGTCCATCCTATTCTGATTAGGTATTCTCAAACATTTTCTACTTGGGACCCAAATGAGAAATGTAATCTCTCACCCTTGTTGTGTGGTGACAGTTTATAGTTTATAATAGAGGCTTTAGACAGCAGAGAATGCTGAAAACACTGATGTTAACATGGTTACTTGCTTGGTGATGGGGCTTGAAGAAAATCATGAGGAGAAAGGAGGGTGGATTACCAAGATCTATGATCTATTAGACAATTAGACAATCTTGACTACATATCACAAATAAAAATTAGAGATATTATAGAGAGATATTATATAATACCTATATGAGGAGGAGCTTACGTCCTAGTGCAAGAAAGTAAGTGCACTACTTCCTCAGTTAGGGGGCTCCACAGTCTGTCTGCTCCTATTGTATTTAGCTTGGGGTTGTATTTTTGGCGGATGTCTACTTTGTGTATGAACATGATTTTATGCCTGCCATATCAATCGCCCCTTGGGGATGATTAGGGTTTATTGACTTGAATTGAATTAAATTCCACACAGGCACACTGTCCTGGTCCAGGGCCATTTTTGCTAGTGTGTACTAACGGCTTGGAATTACACTAGTGGCTGTTTTCTTAGTGCAGTTGCTGGAATGTGTGTGCGTGTGTGTGTGTGTGTGTGTGTGTGTGTGTGTGTGTGTGTGTCTGTGTCTTTGTGTGTGTGTGTGTGTGTGTGTCTGTGTGCCAGCAGAGAGAAATGTAGAACTCAGGGGCAATGAGTGTATTTGGCTGAGTCTGCTTGCTTGAAAATATGGCAAGCAGAGAGGCAGATTACTGTTGGAGACAAACACACACATTACTGAGGGATTACCCGTTGTTTTAATAGCTTGTTTTGTTTGTTTAGTATTTAGTGCATGTTATGTTAATGTAGGATATTAATAACAATAATATAAACTTAAAGTAACGGCAAAAGAAGCCAATCCTTCGTCAGGCCTGGTGAAGCATTCCTCAACTTTTTCAGCCTGGGAGCCAAATTTGCGAAATTCATCTCTGGGATTCAGGATAATGAGAAATATATTGTCAAACCTGTGATGCAAAGGACCCATCAGAGGAAGGAATCAGAGCCATTTTGAATCCTGATACATAATAGCTAACTAGGGGCCTATTGTGCAGTGGGTTATTAGGTTTTCTACTACTTTCTGCTGGATGCACATCCCTTTAACAATCCCTCTAAAAGCAGCTCCTCATCATTGCAGCATTGTCACAAATTAAAAGATCATTTCCAAGATGCATTAAATCCTTTCTGAAGCAATTACCTGCAGTTTATCATTCAATATTTCAAAAATATAGAGCATCCAGTTTGGAGTTTTTTCTTTATTTCGTCAACCACGGACGTCAGTCACCTACTATCCTTAAAAAAAACTATCATAAGTTATTTTCAAATGGCCTTGCAATCATTTTGGAAGAGTCAATGTTACTTTCATCAAATGGTGGATATCTCAGTTTGTAATGAAACTATTCAAACTGCCTGGGTGACAGTAAGAACAGACGCTTGGCAGTGTTAAAGCTCTGATCCTGACCTGTGCTTCATGACACTAATGTGTTCATTTCAGGCATCAACAGGCCCAAAGAATCTCCTCTACAGATGCAACCACTCCATATATCGCTGCTTGAATGCACACAGCTGAGGAATGTTGAATGCATCTATACCTACAATCTACTCTTTATACTGTATCTGAAGTCCTGCTGTCCTTGTCCCTCTGCACCATAGTCACCAAAAAAACAAATTCCTCTACATTGATTGTAGTCTACTTGGTGATCAAAGTGATTTTGATCCTGGTTCTCTTTCTGCAGCATCATAGGTCAACAGTCTCTTCTTTTAAACCCCAGTAGGCCTGTAACCCTTGGACCAGTCAGCAGAGGGATGCAGGGTTTTGACACACCAGATAGGGAGGTGTCCAGAAGGACTTTGGCCTATTGTTGGAAGTTTTTGTTAGAGGTGTTGGGAAAGAGCTTTGACCCATCACACACTCAGCATCTGATACAGGTACTAATATGTCTGTAGCTGTAGTACAAGCTTTTTTTAAATCTCCTATTGCATCACTATATATATAATAAACTATGTCCATCTAAAATGTATTATTAACTATAGTTATTTTTTTTGTATGGGTGGATAGAACAGGTTCACTTTACATTATGTGGTTCTTAGAAATGTAAGTGACTGACCGGTACTAATTAGGTGACACTGGCCAACTCACATCTGTCACATCACGGCTGTAATTTTAGATATCATGGTCTGTCATCACCAGGGATATTGTGGAGGGTAAACACACCTAAACTGTGTTCATTAATGTTTTAATTTGTGGAATAGAGTTCACCCACCATTTTAGGCTTTTGAGGGGAAAAAGCACCAATTAATATTTTTCTGAAAACAACAAAGATTGTTTTTGTGCATAATGGTGGTTGTGACGCCCAACTGGAGGTGTTTGTTTACCCACCGTTTAATTTTATACCTTATCACTGGCCACTGCCAATAAAATAAAATGTTGACACAATATTTATTACACAGTAAATGTATCGTTCTAAAACCATCGGTCCTCAGTTCTGATTGGCTTAGACACGTTCGAAGCCGTTGTAAAATAGTAACGCACACCTGTGACCGCATCACAGTAGTTTAAATATGAATGCGCTAACTGAAAAACACCTCTGATATTGGTGCTTATAGCAAAGACTGTGTTCAGCTAGGCAACTGCTCAAGAACTATATTGATCGACGAACGATTAACAATTAATGAGCCAGTTTTTTTTTTATTTCACTGACTTAAGGTAAAATCTTTATTGAACGTGTTATTTTTTAGTTTAGTGGTGTGTTACCGCCGTTTCATCCTATGCAATAAGCCACTTGAGACAATGCTTTACAGTGAACAGCTAACTGGCTCTACTCTGCTTCACGTCGTGCCTGAAAAAGCCTCGCAGCTCTTCTAAAATCACTGTAAAACACGGCCTCTCGTGGCCTATTGATTCGTTTTTTTCACAAAGTTGCGGGACCAGCTTCTGCTCTCTGTTTTGGCTTTTGCAATGCGCCGGGTATTACGGTAAAAGGAGGCGGGCTCTGACCTCCATGTGCGTCGCGTTTTGATTGACATGGCGGAGTCTCCCAGTACGCGTCGCGCCGCGCCAGCAGACAGGCAAGACCCGACCCTGGGAATAAAAAAACGCGCAGCCACGTCTGTTTGAAGATTATTTTATTGCAGCGAGGTGAGTTCTCTTACACTTTTTTTTTTACAATGATATTACCCCCCAAACAACGGGAATGGAGGTCGCTAGAGTCGATGTTGAAAAAGTTTTAGAAGTGTGTGTGTGAGTTTGGAGAGCTGAGCGCTGACGCCGGCAGTCTGGGCCACTTGGCCAGCGCAAAGGAAAAAGGAAAACTGCTCCACTCCTGCGGAGGGGGGTGAATCGAAACTTTTGGGTATTTTTTATTTTGAAACGAGGAAAAAGCAAAGCGCTGCGGATTATCGTGTTAGTTCTTTACAATAGCCTAGTCGAAACTGAACGTGTCGGGTTGTGCGTCTGAAGCTGGGTCTTTGTGGTCCCGATTTCTCCGCTTTTACGAAAGAATGTGTTTTTGTCTCCGAGGACTTCAGATGGAGTGAGTGCGCAACAGGAGAAAACCTTTTCTCTTTTGCTTATTTGTGCAACAAATCACGGTCGTTGCACCGCGTCTTGCATGCTGGAAATACTCTGTTGTGTTGCAGCGTCTCAAAATAAGGAAATGAATGTTTTTATAGCTGGAAAATAACTTGGAATGGAAGATGCTGAGACAGTCAGATTTGACAGGGGGGTTACGAAATCATTGAATTGACACTATTGGGTTTTTTTATTGCATGGGATGGCTGTTGGGAAATGTTTTGGGATCTGGGCTGTAGCGACTTTTTTACAGAGTTTATGTGTCGTTGCAGAATGCAGAAAAGGGCTTTGGAGAAGAAAGATTCTCAACTCCAGCATATCCTAGCATTCCTTCCAGCCAGTCTGTCTGTCTGCCTCTCTCTCTCTCTCTCTCTCTCTCTCTCTCTCTCTCTCTCTCCCTCTCTCTCTCTCTCTCTCTGCGAAAGCTCAGAAACGACTACGTGTCTGTTTGTGCAGGAAAGACAAATCTCCCTCTCTCTCTCCCTCTCCCCCTCTCTCCCTCTCTCCCTCTCTCTGATGCAGACGTGGAAATCAAACATTGGGCTCTTGGTTGTAACGATCGATTATCTGACTTCCACGTAGATTAAAAAAACAACAGTAACGAATCAGTGAAGAGAAAAGATGAGATGTGGCACTAACTGGACGTTAAATATGAGATAGTGCTGTGATCCGGATGGTGAGATTGTGCGTCAGGGTTTTTATTATAAGACTGAGTGGTTAATTGCCATGCTGTCATGATTGGAGGAGGGAGAGGGGGGGTTGGGGCGGGCGGGGGGTAAAATTGGGTTATGATTTGGGAATCCCATATCCCCTACTGTGGGCTCTGGATCCAATGGGCACGTTGGAGAAATATAGGGGAAAAAATAACCTAACTCATCACACACACACACACACACTTTTTTTTCAGAGAGAGAGAGAAGGAGAAATCCGATCCCAAATACATGACGTCAGATGACATTCCTTTGGTGAAAGGCTGATGTGGCCATGCATTTTTTTTTTTTTTTCTGTGAAAAACTGATATCCTACTTTTTTTTTGGGGGGGGAGGGGGGTTTAGGGGTGGTGGTGGTGGAGGGGGGGGCAATACCAGCTGAAAAGGTGTGCTTAGGTTTAGGTGATAGTGCGAAGGAATGCTCCCCAGTGCATGAATGGGCAATTTATTTCGCTTCCACAAGTCATAGGCGCAGAAAGTAAGCATCAAGAATTTAGGCCCAACATAAGTAGCCTAAAGGCCAAGAAACACAGCTGAAAGAAGACAAGGCTTCAGGCAGGAGCCCTTCAACATATTTTACTGCAGGACTTTTCATCTTGTGTCTTTGGGTTCAGTCAGAATGTGTAATGCATAATCAGTAGACAGAGAGAGTCCTGAATTCAGTGTTTTGTGTGTGTCAGTGTGGCCTAATGTTAATGTTGTCAAAGTGGGATCCAGAGGTCCCAAAGGGGGAAGAGAGGGTCACCTGAAAAATGAAGGATGGTTCAATTTTGTTAGAATTATGTAATTAATCAGTCAGGATGGTGGTGTGTGTGTGTGTGGGGGGGATGTCCTTATCCAAAAGTTATCCATTCTGATTCTTGGCATGAAAATGTTTGTGGAGATCAGTTGGTGACTTGCAGGTTTGAGTACCTGTGTGCCTGCTGGACAGCTTGAATACTGACCTGATTACCAATCTGAAAAAAGTGCAATCTTTATTTTATTTTTTTTTAAGCAGGGTTTTGTTTTTGCTTGAGTCCATTACACCCATTTCCCCCATTAACACAAGTTGTGTGTTGGTTTATATCTTTGTACACTGTTATCTGAAAATTAAGCTTCTTTGGCTTCGATATTTATACACAATAAGAATGTAAACAAAGCTCATAGGCCTGTGTTTGAAAAGTCAAGATGGAGCTCATATGTTGCCATTGTATGCAGAGCTTGTTCAATGACTATGGGAAAATAAAAAAAAATATGTTAACATTCTTTAAATTACAATTGTTAGTCCAACCTCTGATCATTTTATTTCTTTTTCATTTTTGTTTCTGTATTTTTTTGGTTTAGTTGGCTGTGAGAGAGACAGGAATGTGGTGCTTGAAAGGATGTATGGCAGCATAGTGTGAGCTGGGATTTGCACTGATACTGATGCAATCGCAAGCAAGTGATTTTCCCAGCTTTAGACCACTGCTGCACCTGTAAAATGTCTTTTTTCTACCTTTTTTTTTTATAGAAAAGACTACAATTGTATAACAGAGAACAGAACAGTGTTAAGGCTGGAGTCAGGTAGAAGGAGGGTAGCCATTGTTGCATTGGCTCTTTCTCCTTTCTCTGTGTTTCACTTGAATGCACAAGGGGTTGGATAACACTCTATGTAAGTTAACAGCCTGTGTACTGTAACCTGTGCAGCATTGCCACACAGGTATTCAACTCATTTGTGTTGTGCGTCATTGACTGCCGACCAGGGTGAAATCTTTTTTTGCAGATACTTTTTATAGTTTGTTTTATCCCACTTAAATGGCTGAACACTGGTGTGTGCCACATAGGACAGGACAATGAGCGCCAGGAAGTTTATAAAGGAAAGCCTTTGAAAATCTATTTAGTGTACTTTTCTGTGATTGACAGCTTGCCAGATACAATCAGAACTACCCCGATGCAGTAAACCCCTCCCATCTGGTACTCCAACCAGGTGAAAAGAAACCATACAAATGACTTGCAAATACTCTTTGACCCAGGTTTGATGGGCTGGGTGTGTTTTTTGGCACTGTGAGATGGTGCGTCCTCAATATTCTGAGACAGGTTATTCTAAGCGCAATGAGGAAGTTGTTCCCATGTTTCATGAGGACTCGTGATGCCAAGCGGCCGTCTAACTATCTGTCTCACCTCGGACATAATCTGGGTTCTCTCCTTTCCACCGGCACTGGCTCGTGGCTCGCTGTTGGCCCAATAAAGCATTCAGGTATGCTTGGATGAAATGGGGTCAGGGAAGGGGCAGGACACTTGTCATTGTGTGTGTGTATGTGTGTGTGTGTGTGTGAGTGCATGTGTGACTGCCTGGTTGGTAACCTAGAACATGTTATCCGAGGGGTTGTGTTACTGAACAGTGCTTGTGTATCAGAAACAGAAGCTGTAACAGCTCTAGAGTTACATAGACAGGACAATGCAGCCCTGGAAACTGTGTGTGTGTGTGTGTGAGAGAGAGAGAGAGAGAGAGAGAGAGAGAGACTGCGAGAAAGAAGGGGCAGAGAAAGAACAACAAAAGAACTAGAGATAAAACTCCTTACTATGCATTGCTTGTAATGTTGGTGTTCTTGCGGTTAAAGCTTATTCAACTGATTGCAAATCATCCGCTTTAAAGGTTTGGGGGATTCTGGCGTCTCAATAGATGTTACAGCAGGTGTAGTAGCTGTAACTATACAGTTATGCACACAGGGCTGATCAATTATGGATATTTGAAGGCTGTTCATCACTGTTTTCTGTCAATCAAAAGTCAACATATGTGGTGTTTTTTAGTCTTTACTATGCTGTGTATTAAGACAGTCTTGCCATCTCTGTCTCCAGAAGCAACAGGTGTGCTTCCCTGAAAGGTCTGGGCCTCTGCTGTTACTGTTAGCTGCGGTTTGGTCTGGTCCAGCTGCTTGGACCAGTAAACCAGCCACTTCCTGCTTCCTGTGCGAAGGGAGTGTTCTTATTGGTGCGTTGGGCGTGCGGAGGCGTTCCTCTGGTCTGTGAGGTCAAGGGGTCAACACCTGGAATGCAGGAGGAGAGTGTCTCCAGTTCCTCTTCCTTAGCTCTCTCGTCTCTCTAGCCTCTTGTCTTTATGATGGGCAGTGAAACACGTGGGTTCCCCCTGTGGTGGACTGGACCGGACTGTATGCTGGTCCGCAAAACCACTTCTGTGCCGTGGCTGCCATGCCATATGCTGTAGTGCAGGGAAGGAGCAGAGTGTACGCCCACCTAAACATCATTTTAATTTGTAAAAATAGTTTGGTCATCTGACAAAAGTTTGGTCAACTTTTCGAGCTGACATTAATCTTCATGATGTAAATTCATAGTCCACATTATTAGCCACCATTCTAGAAGAAGAAGAAGTATGACTACATGAAAATAAGATATTTTAATGAAAATTAAACTTAAATTAATATTATTCAGAAAATATGATTGCCCAGTCTTTATATTAGCGGATCAGGCACAGTTGAGATGGAGTTGAGGTGGATTTCACCTTTTTATTCATCGCTACATGGTGATTTGACACAGTGATGCTGCTCCTCTTTCATCACTCCACTACACATATGGAAAATCTATAAATTAGTGAAAGGACTGACTGCCCATTCCGGAGTGTGTGGAATTTTCCTAACCTCACTCAGAAAGTAACATAATATTGTAGTTTGTGGTAATAGTGTCAGATGACGGCAGCTAGTCAACTCCATGTTATTTGTGTGTTGTGTTTTTATTGTGTTGT
The DNA here is from genome assembly GCF_048128805.1 of Centroberyx gerrardi. Taxonomy (NCBI): domain Eukaryota; kingdom Metazoa; phylum Chordata; class Actinopteri; order Beryciformes; family Berycidae; genus Centroberyx; species Centroberyx gerrardi. The sequence goes on along the minus strand of NC_136013.1, from coordinate 8,416,634 downwards.
AGAGTATGTGTGTATGCATGTTAGGGTGAAGTTCTTGGTGTGTTTTTCACATCCTGGTCATTTGTATGTGTATGAGGTGCTGTGTGTTAGCGGGTACAGTAGTGTCCTGTTTCATTTCAATTCAAGTTTGTCAACCCGTGAGGTTCAATTTGGTTTGCACACAGGGTTTAAACTAAAATGCGTAACAAATCACCACATCATGTATCATAAAAACAGACATAAAGAAAGAGCCAGTTGTTTAGTCTCCCCCCCCTTTTGTTATGTCCTTTCTCCTTTTTCTCAGCATACTGAACAGTTACTGGTTGATGCTTTCACTTTCCATTTCCCAGCCTTTTCTCTCACTGTCTCTCTGGTTGTCTCTCGGTCTGTCTGCCTCTCTCTCTTTTCCTCTCTCTCTCTTTCCCTCTCTCTTACTCTCTTGTGTGCTCTCTCTGCCTCTCGCTCCCTCTCCCTATGAACGGTGGCTCTTTGTTGAAGTATCCCAGCATCTCATGTTTGCTTGGCACTGAGCTGTAATGTTTACCCTCCTCCTCTCTTTCTCTTTGCTTCCCTCCCTCCCTCCTTCCCTGCCTCTGTCGTTCTCTAGAGCCCCGTCTCCCTTTTTTTTGCCCCCCCCCTTGATAATTTCCTGCATTGTTGACAGTTGATTTAGAAGAAGATAAAAGAAGCCTTTCAACTTCTCTACTCCCCTTCTCCCTCCTCCCCTTCTTTCTTTTCCCCTCTCTCTTCCCACCCTCCCTCTGTCTGGTTTGCTGTACCTCTCCTCTCCTCTCCTCTCCTCTCCTCTTCTCATCTGTGTATCTCACCCTTCATTCTGGGTTTAGGATAAGAATTGAGATATCCGAAAATCAAGAAAAGAATGTGACGCCTACTCTGACAAAATGATTGCTGGCATGAAAGTAAAGCTCCCCACTGACTGTTATTGAAGTTCACAGCTATCTTGAGCGTTTTACTTACAAAATAGTAACATTTCTTGAGGACGTCATTAGATTTTAAGTGAACAGGTTCATTCCAAAATGAGCAAGCCATCATTTGAAAAATCGAACATGTACTGTGACAGAATGATTGCTGGTTGCTGAAAGCAAAACGCACCACTGAACATTGAAGTTATTAGTTATCTTGACACTTTGGATAGCTAGTAACTAGTGATGTTGGATGTAATCTTCTGTGATTTATTTTAAAATAGTAACCAATGAAAATCGGGTGTAGCATTTCTTCCCCATAATGGTTATATAGCATTTTGAAATGAAACCCTCCATACGATGTTTGTGGCGTCATTATAGATCGATAATACAGTATTTAATCAGACACTTAGTGCACATATCTGGAATGTGTCCCGGTGGCTTCGGTGCGGTTCAATACATGAACGGCGCATGATGCAACATGTGACTTCAGCAATTTCGGCGCTTTCACTTCTCTAGTTGGCAGATCTATCTGAGTCATTGTTTATCATCTCCTGTCATTTAAAAGGTCCCGACAGCTTCTGCACAGCTGCGGGAGAACGAAAGCGAAAGGGAGAGGCAGAGCGACAGAGGGGGGAAGAGAGCAATTGATGGAATAAAGCGATTATTACTAAGAGATCAAGAGTTCAATTTCTCCATCAAATTCTCATCAGACGGTGGTCTTTCCTGGATACAGGTATGAAGAAAAGTTGACGTGATTGAAATTGGTTACGGAGCGCTCTGCTACCCCGTCCCGCTCATGCCCTCGCATGCTTCCATGGGACGGCAACCATAGAAATAGCTTGTTGAAGAGCTGCCCAGTGGTGGGGGTGTGTGTGTGTGTGTGTGTGTGTGGTCAGCTGGCCTAAGGGATCAACCGTGCACCTGTACACACACACACACACACACACACACACAGACACTCACAGCGCTAACCAACACACATCCATGAAACACACAACACACACTTTACGTGCCTACATTAGCATGCCAGGCGTGTCGGTGTTGCTAGTTGGCAGGCCCATGGAAAGTTCCGCCGGTCGTTAATGGCTGTTTTTATGCCTGACTGTGAGTGTTTTGAGTGTGTATCTCAAGTGTCTAGAGTCTGCTTTGGTCTGAAATGGGGTTTTGTGTGCGTGTGTGTGTGTGTGTGTGTGTGTGGTGGGGGTTTGGGATCTGTAACTGGTTTCATTGCTGACGATTAGACTACAGTGGCATTGGTGCGTGCATGCACATATACATATTTGCAATCATGCTAGCAAGTTTTGTTTTCTGTGTGTGTGTGTGTGTGTGTGTGTGCATGTTTGTGGGTATGCAGGGCCTGAGCTGAGGGTTCTACCCAAGGAGGAAGTAGGTGTTTTTAATGCAAAGCCACATATTTTATTGCTTTCCCTTGTTAAACGACCCCCCCTTCTCCTCCTCCTCCTCCTCCTCCTCTTCCTCCTTCTCCTGCTCCTCCTCCTCTCTCCCCCCTCCAGGGCATGCAGACACACTTCAGAACCCCCCCCCCCCCCCCCCCCTCCTCCCATCACCCCGTCCCCCCCTTGCCCAGCACTACATACCTGTCACTTCTCCTTCTTCTTCTGCCACTCTCAATCCCCCCATTTTCCTTCCCCGCTCCCCTCCTTGCCCCCAAGCCGGACCCCCCACAAATCACTAAAACATCCCAAACACACACAGAGACACGCACACACACAAGCTGGCAGGCAAGCAGGCATGCACACACACACACACACGCATCCCTGGCCCAGTGTGTGAAATCCTGAGGCTGATTGAGGAGGAGGAATGTGACCTTGTGACCCCAGGCTGTGGGGAGGGGTGTTGGAAGTGTGTGTGTGTGTGTGTGTGTGTGTGTGTGGAAGAGAGTGAGTGAATGTATGTACACTTTCCATTGGCTTGCCATTCCCAGAAGTGTCCTCTCTGATTTTTGGGCCTAATTCCATATTATTCTAATGGATTAACACTACTACCCGCTTTTGTCCCATACCTGACACACACACACACACACACACACACACACACACACACACACACATACTCACACACACACACACACCCACACACAGGAATGAGCCGTGGGAATAGGCCGTAGAGGACCTAAGGGAGACCAGGCATTTAAAGGACTGAACGATCCATTCAGGATTCCTTTACTCTGTTGTGCATTCAGATGCTGTGTGTGTGTGTGTTTGTGTATTTATGTGTGTGTGTGTGTGTGTGTATGTGCGCGTGTGTATGTGCATCTGTTTGTGAAGCTCCTCAAGGCTAGTTGTCGTCTTGTCTGTGAGAGAGGAGACAGGTTTCCCATGTAGGTGTGACTAAATAGTCTTTCTCTCTCAGTGCGCAGACACACACACACACACACACACACACACACACACACACCACCCACTGAGCAGGCTTTTTCATGGCCCATAAAACTAGTGATCTGAAAGTCTCTTGGTGGTTGGTCTGTGTGTGCGTGTTCATCCACCCGCGAGTGTGTGTTTGTCCATCCGTCTGTGTGTGTGTGTGTGTGTGTGTGTGTGTGTGTATGAAGGGGGAGTAGCGCTAACTTCTTGACTTGGCATAGCCGTCTTAATTAAGACTCATGGCAAGTCGTCCTGATGGAGCAGCATTAGTGGCAGAGACATGCTGTGTGTGCAGAGCTGAGCGGCAGCAGGTCTGCTGGCAGTGGGTGGAGGTTTATTGTCTGGAGGCTGTGGCGGTCCTCCTCACACTCCTTCCTGCTGGCTGCTCGTAATGTAGCACTGGGTGATACGGATAACAGGAATGTCACCATAATCACATTGAACTACATGGTAATATTACATGGTAATATTGAGTAATATTGCGTAAGTAGGTTTGAGGCCAGGAGAACAGGAGAGCCAAAACAAAAAAAACTTAGATAAACTGTGTAAATATCTTTTGATAATGTCATTACATAAATACACACATAGAGACACTTACACTACTAAATAGATTAAAAAAAAGAGCTTTTACTATAGATTTCATTTTCACTCAAAGTGCCAGTTACGCCCCTCTAGCTCAAAGCCCTCGATATAAAGAATGATAAAACTCTTTGCATTCTCTAGTTATATTTCTACTTTGTTTCAGGTCATATTATTTGCTTTTTGCCCATTCATGTTGTAATATTTGTGATCCAGGAACTTAAGCTTGTATGTTGCTCTGGATAAGAGTGTCAGCTAAGTGTTTGAAATGTAACTGTATGAGGAGGGAAGTGTGTTGCAGTCAAGTGACAGTGTTGGCCATTATAGAAGTCTTCAAGGTTGGGTACAGTTAACAGTGTATTCCATTAAAGTTACTAATCGAATATCAGTAACATAATCCACAGGATTACCCAAACTCAGTAATGTAGCCTACTTTGTTCTTTTCTCTGCTCTCTCTGTTCTTTCTCTCTGTTCTTTCTCTCTGTTCCTTCTCTCTGTTCCTTTGCCAAATTTGAGGTATAAAGGTGAAGATGAGAAAAAGTGAAAAATGAAAAAGTTCAGGAAATTAATTTCAGGTTTAGATACAAACACAATTTATCTTTTTCCCCACCTTCTGAGTTTTGTATTTACAATACGTAATGCCGTTACAAGTATTCCATTACTACCCAGCCCTTGAAGTCCATCTATCTTTCAATCAACAGAGATGTGTTTTTTTTGTTTTTTTTGATGGACACACATAATTTTTAATGTGCGATCACTGCCTCCCTGCCTTTTTCCTCCTTTTTTGCCTGTTCCTGATCACATACCTTGAACAGTGTGGCAGCAATGCATCAAGAATATAAACAGTGTGCACTCTACAATGGCTATATCTGTAGTGTATTTTGGGAAAAAACACAACAACAAACTTGCCCGTGAAAACTATACATTAAAATGATCCTACTGACCACCTCCTCTCTATTTCCATCTCTCTCTCTCTCTCTCTTTCTGAATGTAAGACCTTGTGTGTACACACACACACACACACACACACACACACACACACATACATAGAGTGTCCAGTGTCCGATGCCTGTGGTATGAGTCTGGGTTTTGGGGTTAGACTCCAGGGACTCATCAGCTCAAATGTTTATTGTGGATCGTACAGTCGAAGCTCCACAAAAGTTTTATTTTTTAACTCGGTGCAACCAGAAGGAGAATCACCCGCTGAATATGCACACCATGTGAAATACATAAATTACTGTCTGGCTAGCTTTATGAGGAAGCATAGATTGAATACGCTGCGGTCCCGTTGTGTTTTGGAGTCTGGGCTCAGCTGTGAGTTTACTGGCTGGGGTGCAAGAGTGAACGCATTGTGCACTGCCTGCCAGGGCATACAATGTATTGTGTGTATGTGTGTTTATATATGTGCGTGCATGCTTGGCCGTGTGTATTGGTGTTCGCGCATGCCTGTACGCCCAGTCGGTGTGTGTGTGTGTGTGTGTGCGCAGTGAGGAGGAAGTGGCTGTGTTTGTTTAAACTAAGCACGCTCAGCCATGTGGGACAATTTAGCGGGAATGAGAACCCTGCACCCCCCAACTCTGCACCCCTCACCTCCCCCCGCCCCCCTACCCCAAACCCTTCTGAATGGGCGGCTGTCTTTTGAAGGCTGAGGCTTGTTTGGGAAGTAGGGCCAACGGGGGGTGGTGGTGGTGGTGGTGGTGGTGAGGGAGGGGAGGGGAGGGGAGGTGGGGAAAGAGGGAAGAAGGAGGAGCGGAGGGGAGCAGGGAGACGGGTTAGAGCTGGAAGTGGGACACATGGGAGGGAGTAGAGGAAGAGGAGGTAAGGAGAGAGGGGCGAGTGGCATAAAAATCCAAGTGTAACCAACATTCATTGGCCACCAGCCTGGGCCCCCCCCCCCCTCCACCCACACACACCTCCCCTCCCCCTTTGCAAGCACCATGCAACCACGAAAGTTTAATACACAACTGCCTTATCTGAGCTGCCACTTGAAAAGGATCCTGTGCAACTGGCAAAGCGCTGTATTTACGCTAAAGGGCCGTATTACGCGGTATCAACCACATAACACAGAGATGAAGGATAGATAGAGGGGGAGGAGATAGGTGGGTGAGGACAAATAGAGGAGAGATGAATGGGGATGAGCTGAGGTTGGAGAGCGAACGCAGAGCTGGCGCTGTATAATGTCAGTCTGGGATAATATCGTGTCTGGGATATAAAT
>NC_136013.1:8400551-8405551 GCF_048128805.1 Centroberyx gerrardi | reverse complement strand
TCAATGCAGAGTGACAGCGCATGATTTCATCAGACATTGACGCCAAGATGTTTAGGTTTTTTTTTTTTTGCATTTCCTAGGACTAGCTGTAGGAGATTTTTCACAGCTCCTCATCTGCCTTGAGTTACGTGCACAATGCAGACAACCGACCGCAGTGTAACCTTGGAGGCTCATTTGCATTCTGTAAAAGTGCAGAAGTACTCGTTCATGCGGGGAATGCGGGGCGTCGAAATGACAAAACTTCCAAAACTGTGAATGAGGGGTGATAAGGATGGCAGAAGCCTAGAGGTTAGAGAAATGGGGTTTTGACTCCGTGGGGCTGCTGGTTTGAATCCCGGACAGTTTGGGGAAATCTGGACATATAAGGTGAACGAGTAACTCTCTCCCTTCCCTCAACAATTGTTATTGAGGTGCCCTTGAGCAAGACACTTCACCCCACAACCGCTCCAGTGGAACTGATCAGTGGCCAACAGTAGAAGACTGGTTGTACTGGACAGCTGGCGAGTATGCATGTGTGGAGCTATATGTATGTGAAGTAGGGCGTTGCTGAAGATAGCGTGGATAAATCGAGATTAAAAAAACTTTACCTCTCACCTTTTTTGAAGATTGATACTAGAGGACTGATACCTGGACTTGTACAATTGTTATACTATCAGTATACTATCAGTTTCAATTGATTTGCTTTTTTTTTATATTGGGTGTGCAATGATATGTTCATCCTGTGACTTGTGCTATATGATACTCCCAATATGGCATGGTATATATGGTTGGCCTATAGTGCACCAGACCGTCCTGTAACCAGATGATCACAATTTCAGTCAGTGCAACAATCAAGTTGTGTCCATCAGCGAGCCCTGTGTCAAGACACTGAACCCTTACCTGCTCATTTATTGCAGGTTAGTCTGGATAAGAGCGTCAGATAAATGCCAAAAAACTGTCATAAAGATGTGATTAGGAAATATAAACAAAGATGCCTTTGTTTTGTTGAAGGTAATTGTTCTTACCTTTCCTTGAGGCACTGAGTGGTTAAGCAGAACAATGTTATAGTCATGAAATTGTAATATTGATTTGTGAGCTTCACCTAGTCACAGTCATATCATATGATACTGTAGACAGAATGATGGCAGTGGTATAGCAAACTGTATGTTGTGGCATTGAGGTAACATGGCCTGATTAAAACTTTTGAAATGGTGTTGAAGAAAGAGAACTTGTTAAAAGGGAAATTAGAGCCATAGGCAGCTGTTTGGTTAAAGCGTTCATCATTAGCTGTAGCACCTTGAGGTGTTAGATCTCATCTGTTTGAAAAAAAAGGGTGCCCTAAAGCCCTCAATTCTCTGAGTTTAGAGGAGCTTGTTCCTACATGGTTCGCAAGTAGAGTCTGTGTGTGTGTGTGTGTGTGTGTGTGCGCACGTGGGTGTGTGCTCGTGTGTGTCCATTGCATTCCACTCCACCCGTTCGGAGTTCTTCTTCGTGGATGACATATCATTACTGCAATTACAGGGCAAGACGACTTCAACCACACACACACTCATGCGCACAGTCATGTGCACACACACACTGAGGCGTGCACACACAAAGGCGTTGCATGGTGACGGGCACGCACGAGTGTCTGCACGCACGTACACACACATGTGCAAGCCAAATGCACACAGACAAACTGAAGCATAAGCTCAAACTCTGAATTTCCTTTCAGAATAGCCAGTTCATGTGAACCCTATCACTTCTGTCCCTCTCTTTCTATCTTCCTCAGCTCCCTCTCTCTCTCACTCTCCCAACAGACATTTACTGCCTTTACTAACACACACACACACACACACACACACACACACACACACACACACTGGCTGCATATGTGCAGAAAGCTGCTGGCCGACGTGGGAACCCTAAGAGGTTCCATCTTTTATAAAGCCCCTCTCTGTCTCTCCCAACTGTGTGTGTGTGTTGTGTGTGTGTGTGTGTGTGTGTGTGTGTGTGTGTGTGTGTGTGTGTGCTCGCTCCCTTCAAAGTAAGCACAAGCCCAGCATTCCTCTTTGCCTTCCTCTCCACCCCTCTTTCTTTCTCCCCTCCCCCCTTCTTCTCTGCATCTCCCCTTCTCCACTCCACTTCTCTCTCTCTCTCTGCTCTTGCAATAAGGTACTCCACTGTGTGTGTGTGTGTGTGTGTGTGTGTTAGAGAGAGAGAGAGAGAGAGAGAGAGAGAGAGAGAGAGAGAGAGAGAGAGAGAGCAGGTCTCTCCTAGACTGAATACCTTTTGTAAATGGAGCTGGGGTTGAATGGGAGTGGTGTGGGTGGCAGTTTCCCACCATATTTAGAAGCTACCCCCCCCCTCCTTCAAACACACACACACACACACACACACACACACACACACACTGATATGTCTGTGTGCGTGTGTGTGTGTTAGTTAAATGCCAGCACAGATTAAAGTTGTCAGCTGATAACATGGGTATAAAAGGACTTGATTCTATCCCAAACTGTCTAGTGGTGTTTGGCGTCTACTGTGTGTGTTTGTGTGCATGCATATTTCTGTGTATGTGTGTATGTGTTTGCGTGTGTGTGTGTGTGTGTGCGTCTGTGTATTGCAGTGAATAGGTGTTCATTCAGTTCTGAGCACTGACACCTGAGAGCATTCCTCACTGCTTAACACACCCAGGACTAGGAAGAGGACACCTATACATCTCTCTCTCTCTCTCTCTCTCTCTCTGCCTCCAGTCTCTCTATTAGCTTCAGTCTTTTTCTCTGTATGTTACACTGCAGCTGCTTATGGCTGCTATAGTTGCCAGTTGTTTCTTAAAGGAATACACTGAGTTTTTGGGAGATTGGCCCGTTGGAGTTACTCATTACACCAAAATCACCCATGTATCCCAGTTAGATCATTCGCTCTGGTGCTCCACACTAACACTTTAGTTGAGTTATTTTTGCAGCTTTAAAGATAAATGGTAAGTAATTTAAAATGATATGTGTCTAAGTCTGGCAATTTAGTGTAGGAGACATGATATGAAATAAAAATAATATACTGTTTTGAGCTGCCAGGGACTACTTTCCCAGTTTCCACAGGATGTGAATGTGTTGGGCGATGCAAGACTCTGTACAGCTAAAAATCACTGCGCAGTGGATGAATACGTGGCTGCTCACCTGAAATAGTTCCAGAAATAAACCTGGCTACATCAGCTATAGTGAATTAATAATATATTTTTTTTTTTAGAATTTATGAATCTACAGGCCATTTCATAAAAAAACACAACAACGTTTTATGACTAAAAGGTCAGTCTTCTTAATTTGAGTAATGCTACTTGCCTCCTATTACGCAACACAGTGTATGTTTAAGTGTTAGCATGAAGCATCGAAGCAAATGATCTAATGGGGATGATTTTATCAGGATGCGCATGGACGATTTCTCACTTAATGACTAAGTTGACCAACGGGCCGGTCTCCCAGAAACTGGGTGCCTTCCTTAAAAGGAGAGATCAAGCTTCTGATGTAGCTGCCATATTTGTAGTCTGTCCAATAACCATCTGTGTGTAATGTGATGTGCTGACATGTCCTTCTGTTATGCATCTTAGTGTGTGTGTCTGCATGTGTTGGTTTGACAACAGCAACACATGCATGGATCTGTGACAGCATATTTATCTTCTGTAGGAATCTTGATATGCTGTACGGCTGCACAGTCTTGATGAAAAGGCATATTGCAGTGCTTTTCGCTGAATGTTGCAATTGTGAAATGAATTGCAATGCAGCTAGGCTTATCTTTTACTCCCTTATTGCTTTTCCTACACAGAAAAAGGAGGATTCTTCAAGGCTTCTTTAGTTAGCATAGCGGTTTTATAACAGCAATGACTCAAAAAGCCTCTGATTTGTTAAAGTGATAATCATTGCTTTGGTGTTTTACACTCAATATAGGCACCAGCCCAACAGAATAATAAAGGCATTCAATGTAGACTAATTCTCTCTATTAGCGAAAGCTACCAGTCCAAAAAAAAAGGACTCCCATCTGCATCACTCCTTATTGTCCCTTCTCATCTTGGAGTGTTGCAGTGTCGGCAAAGAAGGCAATGGCGGTTCTCTCTAGTTTGGGCTCAGAGACGTCCGCTTTCCTTTTTCGCAGCTTGCCTTCCTCCGAGAGATTAATCGGTTTTCTTTTTCCTTGGATTTTTTATTGAAGTTTGAGTTTCTGTAGGAGGCGCTCTTTTCTTTATCTGTTCAGCCATGATGGCTATCGCTGCTCATGCTAACTACCCAGTTCTTCTTCTGTTTATTCCAAACAAACCACTGTTGTGGCTGCAGGAAACCCCGTAATGCATCACTTCCTGGGTGCCAGAGGGTTTTTCCTAGGAATGTCCTACCTGACGCTGGGTGTTAGGAACAGCAAATGTACATGCTTTCATGAACTGGCTTTAGGGTGAATGACTAAATATCAAGCGGTGATAGAGAGTAGCCAAACGGACATTTGCTTGTGAAAAAGCTGCAGATTATTACTTTATCAGAATAAAGAACCCCTGCTGTTCTTAAAGATTTGCTGGTTTGGGACTTTAATACATTCTTAAAGGGTTCTTTAGAGCACCATAAAGATGCTGTGTTGGGGCATTTGAGCATGGTGCTGTAGAGAAAACTGTTCTTTAGAGCATCCAAAAGGCTTCTGGTATGGTACAAGCCTAAATAACCATTTTCTGGTACTATATGGAAACCTTTTTGTTAACATATAACAAAATTATATAATTATCTTCGGGAAGCTGAATCTTAGAATTTGCTTTAGTTGACTATATTGAAGGATTGTTGAAGATATGATTGTCTCTAATGTGAAGTTTGATTTTTAAGTCCAGGCATTCTCCATTACATCAGAATATCCTGTTTAGGAGGATGTCTGAAACACCTTTTCCCTCCCTCTGGAAAAAAATGCACCAAAACAAAATGTTGCAAGTTCAAATCCATCATTTCTGATTACTATCTCCTCCATGTTGGCTGAACATTTGCCTTCGATGAATGGCAAAAGATCTGAAGATA
>NC_136013.1:8383051-8390551 GCF_048128805.1 Centroberyx gerrardi | reverse complement strand
GCCAGCCTCTGTTCACCCCCCCCCCCCCCCCCCCCACCCCCTCAACCCCTCCACTCTCTCTCCCACCCTCCCTCCCTCTCTCTCTCTCTCTCTCTCTCCCTCCCCCACTAAGACCATTCCCCTGAGCTTTCCCACACTCACATCAAAGGACAAGACTCTAGAGGGTGTGTGAGAGCACCCGGCTCTGGAATGCGCGTGTGTTAATGTGTGTGTGTGTGTGTGTGTTAATGTGTGTGTGTGTGTGTTTTACGAGGCTGTGTTGGTTTACTGTGTTGTTTGCTCTTTGTTGGTCTTTTATGAGGGATGATGAGGGCAGGGGGTGAAGAATAGGAAGCGGTGCCCGGCCAGGGGGGATGTGACATCATGAGGTTTGGCCGCACCGCTCTTCCCAGTAGTGTTGTGGAACTTTGTGACGTAGGATTAGATTAACCATAGACACTGTTTTTAAGCCAGATTTCTACATGTGTGATGCAACACACCCCCTGGCAGCCTTAGTGGAGGTCCTCAGCTCTTGGGCAACAATAGCTGTGAACAGCTGGTTTGTTTTTCTAAATTCTAGACTTTGGCGTATCAACAGAAATGAATATAAATGCTGAATTTTTGTGCTGTTTTGGGGGAAAGATCATTTCACCACTGATCAATTTGACTGATTTTGTATTTAAAGTCTGCTTTTTAGCTGGCAAATCATACTGGTCAGCTAACCATCACTCTCTTGTTTCACACTAGCTAACCTATCTAGTAGAAGTTGGCGCTGGTAGCGGCTAGTTGTTGCATGTTAAAGCTGATTTAGGCAGCTTCACACTACGGTGGCCCCAATCGGCTGCAGGAGATAGCTGAAAGTTTGTAGGGCTTCATTACCCAGAAATCATGTAATGTGACATTAATAAACTGTGCACTCCTCTGGCCTAAATTTCCTCATCTCAGTAGCTGCCAGGGCTGCAGATGGTAAAAAAAAAAAAATGTTTTTGCAGCACGTTCGACCATCATTGGTGAGTCCAGCTTGCTCTGGATGGATCACTCCCTCGCTGCTGTTTAGAATAGAGTTTTGCATTTTATTGTTTAATTCTACCCGATACCTGAAATTAATTTGGGCAAATGGGACAAATCTAAGGGGACTCAATTAGTGGGGATGGGACGCTCTTCTCTGTCACAACCCCGCTTTGTGATTTAGACTGATACGATGGGTTTATTTTCACATAAAAATCTTGCCTAGTGCAGCTTTAACATCAGTTGCCTTGCTAAATTAGCCAGCTGCCTAGTTGGATAGCTAACAAAGCCATAAACCAATTGTTTGTTTAGGAACTCACTCTCTTCAAGCTACAACTTGTAGTGCTTTGGAGTAGAAAATAGGACCAAAGGGGCTAGAGCTAAAGATAAGACAGTTTCCTCTGTCAAAGTATCCTATTCACTTTTACTTATAATGTCACTGAATGGATCTACTCCCATACCACAACATTCTTCTTCTTCTCTTTTTCTTGTCTTGTTGTATATTTTTTTGCGCACAGACACTTCTCCAATGGACCTCCGTAACAACACCAGCTGTGGTTGCTAGGAGATTTGTGGTGCAACTGCAAAGCCTCTGTTGGCGTATTTTAATTGTTGATTTGCGATTGACTGGCGACGTGTCCAGTGTGTGCCTCCCTGCCTTCCACCTTAATGTATGCAGGGATAGGCTTCAGCACCCGCGACCCTGCAAAGGATTAAGTGCGTAGAGAAAATAAAAAAAATGAAAAAATAAAAAGGGTACAGCTAACTGCCTGCCACTGCTGTCTGCCTCTCTTTATGCCTGTTAGCATCTCAAAGCCCTCACCAAATATCTAAAAGTCGGTATAGCTAACATCATGACATGTTAGGAAAAAAAATGATGTTTACATTTGGTTCACAGATGATCTTAAAATACATTAAAATACATGGTCTGGATGGGAATCTACAGGAGGGGGTCAAGAGTGCATGTTTTTCTCTGTATATGTCTAGCATGAATTGATGATAAAGTCAATTCCCTAAGCATGCAGCTGCACTGTGATACCTGTACTGCTGTATTACCGCAGTGGTATTATGGGAAATGTAGTCATGCTATGCTGCAGTATGGATAGTATAGGCCATTTTAAAGGTTCTGACAAGGGATAGTTATGGTGGACACTGCCAGTGTGACCTCAGTGATATGTGTGTGTTTGTGTGTGTGTGTCTGTGCATGCTTTTGTGTGTTTGTCATCTGGTCAGAGCAGAGAGTGCATCATGTCAAGGTCTGTTTCATGTTTTACCAGCAGATGTGAGTCGTTTCTGTCTTTTCTCGCTCCCTCTTCGTCAACTCTTCTCTCGTTTTCTCCCTCTCTCTCTTTCTCTCTCACTCCCTCAGTCTCTTCTTCTTCCCTCCTGTGTCTTTCTGTCTGTTTCTCTCAACCCGTCTCTCTGCTTGTCTCAGTTTCTCTCTGCGCCCGGCCCTGTCTCTGTTGGACGGACTCGGCGAGCGATGCTAATATTCCTCTTGATGGCTTCGCTGCTTCACTACAGACGCAGGCTGTGGTTCTCCGTCTCTCCAGCCTTCTGCCGGAGTGTGCATTTCTACACTCTGGGCCCTTTGATGTAAATGGAAATAGCTGGTTGAAAGAAATATGGTGGAAAGTCTCGCGGCCTGTGTTTACACCGAGCCAGATGGTTCTAAACAAGCTGGGGGGAGAAGATACAAATACACTTTTCTCAGAAGGGCTTAATTTGGTGTACTGTTTCTGACGGCCCCGCTGCCTTTTGTAACCGGAAGAGGTTGTTTTACGAACTTTTTTCAAACCCTGCCTTGTAATCCACATCCCACCCATGTGGGACAGTACGAGATTTGAATACAGTTGTATTGAGCAACTGGGAGAAAGTTGGCTGATGCTTCCAACTGACCCGTCAGTGGAAAAGATTTACAGTATGTGTAAGCGTTGAGTTGTGCAACATATTGTATGGTTTATGTTTTATGAGCCATGGCTTTGAAAAATAAAAGAGAAGTAGATTTATTTCCTTATTTTCTTTATCCCAAATGTGTGTTAAAATGTATGTGTGTGTGTGTATCTGTGTCTTTCTGTATGTTTGTGTGTCTGTCCCTGTGTGTGAATGGGTGTGACTGGACAAATAAATGAAAAATGTTGTTATGACACTTGCTTTTAGCCCTAGACATAATGAATCCCATAAGCTATTTGATGTTTATTGGATCTTTATGCAGTATTTTGATATGCAGGTTGTGTGTTTGTATGTGTGTATGTGTGTGTGTGTGTGCCCGGTCTCTCCCGACACACTTATTAAATAGGGTAATGTTCACCTTTACATCCCCATTGTTAAACTTGGGACTGGTTTGTCATGACCCATCAATGGGATGTTTTGAACAGTAGCTTAGTTTTGTAGAACATTTACATCCTCACACCAGCTTCAACCACCATCTTTAGCTCTGCTGATAACGTCATGCTGTCTGTCATGCTGTCATTTTCCTTCTGGGGGTTTCCACAATCATACTTCAATACATACAACTATAATCAATTGGCCAAAATGGGTCACGTTCTCAAGAAGTAATCTTTGTTCAGCTTTTGATATGGAAAGAGAAATAACAAGTCCCACCAGGAAGCCATATTAACAATGTCAAAAAACTCAAAAAAAAAAAAAATCAATCCCTTTAAACAGTGTTAAGTCTTGAGACAGTTCTGAAGAGCTAACTCTACTGTAGAATTGAAAGGGCGCAGACGGTCACCAGTCTTTCCTCTCTCTGTCCATTTAAAACAGCTTTTAGTTTGAAGGCTGCTGAGTCTATAGTTATGGAAAATGCTTTGTATTGTGTTGGGGAGAAAAAGGGAACGAGTTGGGCGGAGAGAAAGAAGAGAAATGGCAGAGAGCGAGCGCGGAATAGAGAAATTCACTGCGTGTGTGAGCGTATGTGTGTGTGTGTGTGTGTGTGTATTACGTGTATTTCCATGCATGCATGTGTGTGTATGTAGTTTTAGCTTGATAGCCAGACAGGTGGTAGAAGCAGGCGTGGAGGTCAGGAGAGGAAGATCTGTCGCTCTGCAGAGGAAATCTACAAGCTTTTTATGTCCTAGGGCTAACCGTAAAACTGACTGGCTCCAGGTGTGTTAAGTAAGTGTGTGTGTGTGTGTGTGTGTGTGTTTGTCTTAATTTCTTGTTATGTCCCATTGGGTTTGGGAAAATGGTCACCATGGGAACGGACTAGCACTCCAGGTGGTGTGTAGTGGAATGTGGCCCCTCTGGGCACGGTGTGTGTGTGTGTGTGTGTGTGTGTGTGTGTGTGTGTGTGGCATAGAGCATACCTGCCTTCTTCTTTTCCAGCATTTTCCACTCAAATCTACTTTGGGTGTATTATGAGAAACAAAGGGAGAGAGAGGATTGGTTTGGTTCATTTGGCACTAGCTAACAGTCTGAATTTAGTGTGTGTGTGTGTGTGTGTGTGTGTGTGTGTGTGCGGTTGGTATTGTATGCCCTGCCCAATGCTCACACATAAACTCAATGCCCTCACACAGTAGGGCATGAAGAGGCAGAAGGAGGAAGGGAGGGAGGAAGGAATGGAGTGGAAATAAAACGATAGAGCGAGGGAAGGTAAATAGAGAGCGGGAGACATAGAGGGAGAGTGGGAGAGAGAGAGAATCAGACGCTACATGTCTGGTCGTGTCTGCTGCCATGCATTCCGGGCGAGGCCACTTCCTCTGTGAGATGACCCCAGCCACCCCTGTGCTGCTGACTTGGTCTGCCCTGCCAGCTCCGGGGGAACGCTTGATTCGCTGTTGGGACCGGCCCACTTAGGGGTAACACAGGGGTGGGGTGGGGTGGGGGGGTGCAAAACTCTAGAGAATACTATGTCTGTCTTCATATGTAAGACGGTGTGAAAGTGTGTTTGTGTCTGTGCGAGCAGCAGCTGTGTAGAAGGAGTTTGAGTGTTTTCAGAATTTTCCAGAGAGAAAGACTGAGAGAGAGAGAGAGAGAGAGAGAGAGAGAGAGAGACGGAGGAGAAAAGAGAGAGAGCTTTTCCAGGGATGAAATTCTTGGCTCCCTGGAAGCTCAGGGTACAGCTGGAGCACTCCTCCCTCCCTCCTCCCTCCTTCCCTCCCCCTCCAACCTCCTTTACTCTCTCCTTCTCTCTCTCTCTCTCTCTCCCTCTCTCCCTCGCTCTCCCTCTCTCTCTCTCTGTCTCTCTGCCTGTCTGTCAGTCCTTTTCCGTCATCCTTTTCGCTCATTCTCTTTCTATCTTAGTCTTTTACTTTTTACTCTCATTCTTTTCTTTCTTTCCCTTTCCTCTCTGCTTCACCCTCATAACTCCAACTTCAACTTTGCTGATTTTCATATCGTTTGTTAAATTAAAAGATCCGCAAAGTTCATCGTTACAGTTTCCTGACCCGAGGGCCCTTTCACAAAAAATGTCAACATCAAAATCCTCTCCATGTGTCTCTCTCGCTTGTTAGATTAGATTAGGTTAGATTAGATCAGATGAAATTTTATTGATCCCCATGGGGAGATTTGGCCATTGCAGCAGCAAGTAGTAACAGGACACATCAAAGAAGAATGTGGTATAAATAAGAATAGAGCAAAACAGGGTTATATAAATATGCTCAAACCGACAATTCCAATGATTCCAACAGTGTCTTTGAGTGTGTGTGGTGTGTGTGTGTGTGTGTGTGTGTGTGTGTGTGGGTGGTGGAGTGTATGCACCTGGTTGCCTGAGTCCTCTTGCAGAGCTGTATAGGTTACGCATGTTCTTGTTTACATCATGTGTGTGTTTAAAGTTCACGGGGAAGCCCATTTTTTTTTTTTTTTGCTCCGCTGCGATTGGACAGGCGGAAGTGTGTGTGTGTGGCGGTCAAGGGGGGCGGGCCTCATCAGGGAGGTCGGGGAATAAGCGGAGAGACTGGTAAAGAAGCGCTTTGTGTGTGTAACATGACATGTGGCGGATCAAAAGGTGAAGTTACCTTGACCTTGATACCTCTATCTGTCTTTCCTCTCCAACACACACACACACACACACACACACACACACACACACACACACAACACATGCTTTCACACTCTCTCTCTCTTGTCTCCACATCCTTGCTTGTTGTCTGATCAGCCAACAGCCCTGGGACAGAACACACACACACACACACACACACACACACACACACAGTGGAATTCAGAGTGGGGGAGTGGGGGAAAGTCCCTGCTAATCTAGGACTTCCAGTCTTGCCTTCTTTCTTTCCACTGACATTCACAAGACTTCTCTTCTCTTCTCTTCTCTTCTCTTCTCTTCTCTTCTCTTCTCTTCTCTTCTCTTCTCTTCTCTTCCCTTCTCTTCTCTTCTCTTCTCTTCTCTTCTCTTCTCCTTCCCTCACATACACACCACACACATGCTCACACACACTTTCTCTGCTCTTTGTGGTGGACACAAACTCTATGCTGTTCAGACTGTGACTCACACACCAGGAATGCCCCACATTAACATGTGGAGAGATAGAGGGAGGGAGGGAGGGGGGGGGGAAAGGAAGGACAGGGGGGGAGGAAAAAATGAGTAAAAACATGGCTGTTCCTTTAATGGGTCAAGGTTTGAGAATCTGTTGAGTCTTGAAGATTGAAGGGAGTGAGAGAAAGAGAGGAGGGGAGAGAGGGAGGAAGAGCAGGAAATGATTATTAGACTCTGAGTCTGTTTACACACCAACAGCTGTTGCACTTCTTTGCTCTCTCTCTCTCTCTCCCTCTCTCTGTTTCTCTATCCCTCTCTCTAGACATGTAGAGTTGATTAGGGAATGGATACAATGAGTCATCAGCGTCTGGATTGTGTGTATGCGTGTGCGTATGTGCATGTGTTGTGTGTGTGTGCGTGTGCGTGCACATGTGCATGCATTTGTGTGTGTGCACGTGCCTGCTTGCATGCGCGTATGTGTGTGTGTGCGTATGTCCATATGCATGCATGCATGTGTATGTGTGTCAGAGAGATAAGTGAAATATGTCGCCCCATGCAGAGTGTGTTGCATGGTTACCAATTCCAGACAGTTATATCTGCAGGCCCTGGAATAGCCTCATGTGATAACATTGGGAAAGAGCTAGTCGGTGTGTGTGTGTGTGTGTGTGTGTGTGTGTTCGAAGTTGTTATGTCTGGATTTGCATGCACTGCATCAATGTCTGTATCTTTGTGTTCCACTTTGCTGTTTATTGTTTGTCACTAGTGCCAAGGTGACCGTGATTTCTTTAAGTGTAAACTATTCAAATGTCACTGTGTTCCACAAGTCAAGCGTGTGTGTGTGTGTGCGTGTGCGTGTGTATGAACAACTGTGTGGTTGTGTTTAAACATCTGTATGTGTGTGCATGTGTCTATGTGCATATGCTTGGGTGGTTATCAGTATTTGTCTGCGGGTTTTGTTTTAGTTTTGTCTTTGTGTATGTTTGTGTGTGTGTGTGCGAGTATTGAAGTATGTGTGTATGTAGGTGTGTGTGTGTGTGTTTGTGCATGTTAAGATCTTGAGAACAAAGCGTGGCTGGGCCCAGCGT
>NC_136013.1:8368051-8378051 GCF_048128805.1 Centroberyx gerrardi | reverse complement strand
TTTGTGCTTGTATGCATTGCTCACATTCAGCAGCTGTCTATCTTTATCTCTGCTGTCTTTCCTTTGTCAGCGTTGCCATTCGTCCATCTTTTTCCCATTTAATGTAAAATGTAGTTAGTCATCGTTCCTGTGGTCCTCCTGGTTACCTATAGCAGGGTCTCTCAAACAAATATACATGTCACAGACCTGATTTTGTCCCGGAGACCTCCACAATGGCAAGATTTTTGTTGTTGTTGATTTAGTATTGAATTGTATAACTATCTGCACTGTACTTTGGAGCGATAATAGAGGTGAGAGTGAAACCTGTGAGTAGAACATTCATTGTTCCTCATTCTCAAATGTGCAAAATATTTCATTCATGCGTTGACTTACCCACCACAGTTAGAAAATCGCTGACCTTCTTCCTGCTATGTGGATGCACAGCGCACCAGCCTCGAGTTGGATGGTGCTTCTTTGACTTCTACCGTATTGCCTGGTGTACGAGCGCACACTGTATTTCCTTCATGCGGGGCTCTGGGGCTCCGCTTGGCCTAAACGGTGCACATCGTAATTCTCCTAACACTGCAAAAAGTGTTGCACACAAACAAACGATGAACACACAGAGCCCGGCTTTTATAGAGGTGCTCCTACTTCTAGTGAAACTGAACTATTCCTCATTTAGCTGGGGGCCCCATGGAACCCCCTCATGTGTAACCCAGGTTATACATGCCAGGTACTCTTTCATTTCCTGACTCATGTGTGATGTCATGCCACAGGCAGGAAATGACCTCATAACTGACCTCTGACCTGACCTCCCCAGCAGTCGGAAGAGGAAGGAGCGACATATGGAAGACGAGGGCAGGAGGGGTGTGTGTGTGTGTGTGTGTGTGTGTGTGTGTGTGTGTGTGAGGCGGGCGTACAGGTGTTAGATGTGTTGTCTGGGATTCCAGCAGGATTAGGTAGAGGAAGCCGTGACTTTGTTTGTGGTGCTGGAGGCTAGACCAGAGAGTGACGTTATTATAATGTGGATCCTGGAGCACACTCACTTATATGTGTGTACGTGCACATACTCACACACTGACACACACTTGCACACACACACACATGCAGCTGCTTGATTATCCTCTGCATTTCTAAATGGAAGTCAGTCTAATACTATACGACTTACAGCAGTGTGTGTGTGTGTGTGTGCGTGGGTGTGTGTGTGTGTGTGAGAGAGAGGGGATAGCAGGACAAAGAGTGTCTTGTATTTGGGGGAGGGGAGAGGTGGTGGGGGGGTAGTTGGGCCTGTTGGGTCCAGTCCTGGAGGCCGGGGATGGGAATGTACTGTGTGTGTGTGTGTGTGTGTGTGTGTGTCTGTGTCTGTGTGTGTGTGTGTGTGTGTGTGTGTGAGCAGAGGAATGCTGCTGTTTGCTGAGTGAAGAGCACAGAGGCAGCAGAGACTGTCCAAACACATGTCTGTTTGCCAAGAGAGTGTGTGTCTGAGAGAGAGAGAGGGACAGACAGACAGGCAGACAGAGGGTGTGTTTGGGACAGTGTGTGAGCAAGAGTGAAAGTGTATGAGCAGTGATGGAAAGAGGTTTAGAAAAGTACTCTCTGTGAGAGTGTGTGTGTGTGTGTGTGTGTGTGTGCGCTCTCCCTATGCTGTGACCTTATACTCAATGAAGACTTTCATATCCCTCTCAGTGCCCCATAGCAGGGGAGCAGACAGGACTGAAAGAGCTCTGTCTCTCTCTCCATACCTGTGACCTAGTCACTACACACACACACACACATACACACACACACACACACACAGGCACTAGCCCACACTGCAGACTTTGCTCCGGTTGTGTGTGTGTGTTTACTGTACTGTTACCTGTTTGTTTGGCTGATGAGAGGTCAGGAAGGCGGGAGAGATGGAGGGATGGAAGGGGGGGGGGTTGGGGGTAAGGTAAGGATGAAGAGATGAAAGTAGGGAAGGACTGAATGAGTCATAGTTGGAACGAGAGAAGGAGGGAGGAAAGGATGAAGTGAGTAATAGTTGAAGTGAGGGAGAGAGGGAAGAATGAATGGACAAATAGTTGAAGTTAATGAAGAAGGGATGGAAGGAGGGAGGGAGTACGGGAAGGATGGAGGGAGAAACAGCTGAGGGGAGGAGGAGAGGAAGGGAGGGAAGGATCAAGTGAGTAATCGCTGGAGGGAAGGATGGAAGGATGGAGGGAGAGAATGAGGGAGAGAGGAAGGGAGGGCAGGATGAAGGGAGGAATAGTTGAAATAAGGGAGACAGGGAGGGAAAGAAAGATGGAGGGAGGGACAGCTGAAGGGACAGAGACGGTGGAGGGAAAGAGGAAGGCAGAGAAGGAGAGATGGAGTAAGGGAATGATGAAAAGAGGAACGGAGGGAGACCAGATTTTTGAGCGCTGAGTGACAGAGGGAGGGAAGGATGGGGGGAGAGAATGAGGGAGAGAGGAAGGAAGGGCAGGATGAAGGGAGGAATAGTTGAAATAAGGGAGACAGGGAGGGAAAGAAAGATGGAGGGAGGAATAGTTGAAGGGACAGAGACAGTGGAGGGAAAGAGGAAGGCAGAGAAGGAGAGATGGAGTAAGGGAAGGATGAAAAGAGGAATGGAGGGTTTTTTGAGAGTTGAGGCCTCCTGACTGACATTTGACTGGTGTCAACATGACCAGAAAATGTTGCGATATTTGTGTTCATTCTTGCATAAGTGCTCATTTATGAGTGGGTGGGAGGTGGGGCTGCCTCTGTCTGTCTGTCTGTGTGTGTGTGTGTGTGTGTGTGTGTGTGTGCGTGCGTGTGCGCAGTGTGATTTATTCTGAGGCCAGGTCTGCCTCCAGCTGTCCCAACGGGGTCCCAACGACTTTAGCAGCCGTAGACCTCCACCACGGAGCGGCGGAGGGAGAGAGGGAGAAATGGAGGGGAGACATGCATAGTGGAAAAGTCAACATCATTTTCAGTCTGCAAATTCTATTATGTTTTCTTTCGTCTTCTTCGACAGACGTCTTTTCAGGAGGCGGTCATGTGCCCTCCGCTGTACATGCATCTATCATGATGCTCCTGCTGAATGTGAACATCACCTCTCACATCGCTTTCAATCCGCTTTTACAGGAATTAGAGGAACATAATGCCTTATATTTAGATTTCTGACCACACGCTTTTTGAGGTCATGCAAGCGGTTTTTGAAGCGGTTTTATGGCGCCAAGGGGTCATGAATGTTGCTCAGAACAAAAACTTCCAACTCAAATAACGGGTTGATTGAATTTATTTGATAATATATGTACCACATGACATTCCAGTAAAAAGACTTGGTCAAAAAATGACCACGGATAAAACAATCAAGCTCAAAAGCTTATTTCCATCTTGGTCTTTAAGTACCAAGACAAACATTGGAGTGATGAAGTTTTTACTCCTAAGCTAAAGTCATTTATTGCATCTGTAGATGACATTTTACGAAAGTGACCTCATTCCAGTGTGTTAACCTGCGTATTAACCCTGTAAATAAGTATGCAATACTATGTTAGTACAACCAGTTGCCCCCTGCCCCAAATGTTATCACAGTTTTATTGCATTTCCAAATACAGTGTCATTGTGTACTTACAGTGCTTTTCCATAGGTGAACACACAGGTTAACACACTGGAATAAGGCCGTTCTAAAGTACACATCTGTACCGTCTCACTGAACACTGCCATGACCTGCTGTGTGTGTGACTGTGGGTCTCTGTGTGTGTGTTTGTGTCCCTGCATGTGTACCGCTGATTGACGAGTGTAAATGAGAATTTGCTGCCTGGTTAAATAAATAAATCTCCTCCTCCTCCTCCCCTGCAGGTCCTGCTGAGGTCCCCATGATGTCCCCGAATGGGTCAATCCCCCCCATCCACGTGCCCCCGGGATACATCTCACAGGTTAGTGTGTGTGTGTGTGTGTGTGTGTGTGTTCTTTTTCATCTCATTCTGATATTCTTTGACATATTTTTTATATTCATTCTGTCTGTCTTTGTGTGAGAGAGAGAGATCTAAAAGAGTTGAGAGAGATACAGAGAGAGACCAACGGAGAGAGATCGACAACTGCATTTAATTATCCAGCGGTTTCTTTGCTGCAGAAAGTGTCGTCCTGAACAAGTGATTTGCTTTAGTATTGAACCTTCAAATCTTATTTTTCTTGCTGTAAGTGAAAAAATCTGCCAACGGAGTGAGATAATTCCACTTGTTTCCAAAGCAAATCAACTGTTTTCAAGAATTTTCTTAAATCAAGTGTTGGTTTATTGGTGCTAGCCTGCCTTATTCTGGCTTGTATTAAGATGTTGTTTCTAGAAAATTCCTGAAACAAGTGAAGCTGCATTGGAAACAAGTGGAAATGACTCACACCATGGGCATAATCTTTCACTCATGTTAAGAAAAATAAGATTTTAATGCTGAAGAAGTGACTAGTTATGACATTTTTCTTCTTCTCTACTTGCTTTTGCTGATTCGCTGCCGGTCGACTGGTGTCTAGTGCCACCGCTGCCAACCCCCTACAGTCCAGTCCAGGACTCGTGTCTGGTTCATGCTTCATGCAGAAATTAATGCGGTGGAGAGCGCGCGTCAAAATGACGTAATAACGGCCAAAACACGACCAAAACTGAGGTTGTGCACCACCTGAAATTTAAACAACAACAGACAGCGCCGCAGTTACATAGACGCAATTCTGTTGAGGATTGGCTGAAAGAAGAGATTTTTACCTGTGTGGTATTTTTCAATGGAGAATTTCAAGGAAAGACTATCAGAAGACGTCCAAAAATACAGTCATGTCTATAACTCATCCTCCAGTGACTATAAATACATCCAAATGACATTGAAAGTCAACCACATAATAATGATGATGCTGGATGGAGAGAAAATACAAGAGCCGTCTCAAAACAGAACCTTGTAATACAGAAGAAATTATCTGCTGTCGTCATCCTTTGAAAGCTGCAATGGTGCATGTGTGTTCACGCATTGTTGTGAACGTTCATGCCGTATTCAAAGCGGGAGTTGTCATGCGCGTTGATATGGAGCTTGAGCGCGTCGAGCCACACAGAAAGCACGAAGCAGGCGTTGGACCTCCTGAGGCAGCCTCCTCCCCCCACTCAGCACCAGGCAGGAATGCGCTGAATTTAGGGAGTCAGGGGGGGACAGTTTTTCTTGGGCTTCTGTCCTCTGTGTGTGTGTATGTGTGTGTGTGTCTTCTACCCAATGCCCAAAATCTTCCAAAGTGAGGATTTCGTTGGGATATTTTGACTTAGATGTTAGGGGGTTGGTTAAGGTTGAGGTTAAAGGCATTCACTGGTGTGGTGGGGGTCAAAGGTTAGGGCATCAAAGCAAGCTGAATGGAATGTCCTCACAAGTATAGTAATACAAATGTGTGTGTGATGTGGTGTGTGTGTGTGTGTGTGGGGGGGTTGTGTTCCTTGTGCCAGTGGCAGTCAGGTCATTGGCTCACTGTGGGTGTGTGTTTGTGTATGCATGTGTGTGTGCGTGGGTGTGTGTGTTAGTAGGGGCCGGGCCAAGTGAGAGCGGGAAACGCTGTCACTCTTACATAAACAAGCCTGATAGGGGAGACAGGCACTGGGTGGGGGGTAGGGGGGTAAAGGGGGGATGGATGGATGGATGGATGGATGGATAGAGAAAGAGTATTGGGGTGATGGAAAGTAGCATATTCACAGATGGATTTTATGTGTGTGTGTGTGTGTGTGTAGATGGCGTTTGCTTGTGATTGTGGGGGTGTGAGGTTGTGTGTTTGTGTGTTTGTGTGTAGCTCCCTGCCAGTAAATATGAATTGGAATTTGAGTGTGTGTGTGTGTGTGGTTAGTCCTTGCCAGTAGATATGTAATGAAGAGTGAGTGTGTGTGTGTGTGTGTGTGTGTGTAGGTCGTGTCCACATGTACTCAGGCAGGGACTTTGGCCTTGTTTTCCTGTAAACACTCTGTTTTCCTCCTCTGCAGCAGAGAAGGGGGGGGGGGGGGGCAGAGAGGGGGCCCCCTCTTTCTGCTCCTCCTCCTCCTCTTCTTCTCCCCCTCTATCTCTGTTTTTCTCACTCGGATTAGTTCTGTAACCCTCTTCCTCCCCTACTGACCCTCACTAATTTACTTTCTCTCTCTGCTCTCTCTATGCTCTCTCTCTTCTTTCTTTCTTTCTTTCTTTCTTTCTCTCTTTCTCTCGTATTCTGGCACTGATTCTGTTGATCCCTGTCTTGCCTCTCAGTATGTGTGAATATATATGTGTGTGTGTGTGTGTGTGTGTGTGCGTGTGTGCGTTGTTGTTGTTAAGAACCAGCAGATGACTTCCCCTCTCTGCAGGGAGTGTGTGTTTGCTCTCTGCTTGGAATGCAGGCCTGTGAAAGTGTCTGAATAGATGGAATGTGTGTGTGTGTGTCTGTCTGTGTGTGTGTGTGTGTGTGTGTGTGTCCCGGTGCATGAATGTGAATGTGAATAGATGTATGGAATCTATGTTAATGCGAGGCAGGTCTTTGAATCCTGTTGTCATTGAAATCTGCAGACTTTGTGATGACAACATTGTTGCGGTTGTTTCCACCATTTAAAGGGCCACAGCGTCCCGTCCGCACAGTGTTACTCTCGGTTGTTAAACAAATGAAGCGTTTCATTCCTAAATTCGATATGCAGCATTTGAGAAACAGGACGCCTACTCTTACAAAATGATTGACAGCAAAAAATTGAAACAAATTGTGGTATTCTTTGGAGGATAGCAGGTAATTGAAGTCTTTGGTTGACAGATTGTAACACGGCGTGGACCATCTGTGCTTTAGAAACATTGAATAATAAACTTTTGCTTATATTTTTCCAAAATGGAGATAAAGTGTTTTGGAATAGATTTATTTAAAGCCGCACTAGGCAAGATTTTGATGTAAATATACACCCGTCGTATCAGCCTAAATCTCAAAGTGGAGATGCAGCAAAGACGAGCATCCCATCTTCCCCTAATTGAGACCCTGTAGATGTGTCCTATTTGCCCAAATGAAAAGTCATTTAGGCCTACATACTCTCCCAAAGAAAGCGATGAGTTGAAACAGAGCAAAATACAAACGGTCTCCTAAACAGCAGTGATCAGTCACTCCGTCTAGAGAAAGCTGGACTCACCAACATTAGATCTTTTTCCTCTCTCTCTCTTTCCTTTGGTATAAAGCATCACAGACTGACCGGGTTGGTAAACATGAGTGTGTGTGCAGTTTGCTAACGTCACGTTACTTGATTTCTGAGTATTAAAGTAAAAAAATTTTAAACTCTCACTTCACCTTGCTGCCATTTGCAGCTGCCACCGTGCCAAGCTGCTTAGTGTAGCGTTAAATGTGAAATTCCAGAAACACATTTTTGAATCCTCTCCCTTCCCTTCTTTCTCAACCCCCTCCTCCTCCCGCTCTCTCCTCCCTCCTTGCCTTCTCTGTGTCTCCCTTAGGTGTTGGAGGATAACACAGGGGTCCGTCGGGTGGTGGTGACCCCCCAGTCTCCAGAGTGCTACCCCCCCTCCTACTCTCCGGCCCTGTCGCCCACGCACCACCTGCCCCCCTACCTTACCCACCCCCACTTCATCCCCAACACCCACTCTTTCTACCCCCCTGTCAGCCCCGGGGAGCTGCCCCCCCACCAGTACTACCAGCACCACCTTCCCCCCATGTACGGCGATCCAGGTACTGACATATCGACCGGACTCTTCCCTTCAACCCTCAAATCGATGGCTGTGTTTGGGATTAAAAATCCAGTGTAGATAGGATACTTGTCAAGATTGTGTCGATTCAGAGCTCCAAGCAGCGTTTAGAAACACATTTGTAAATACAAACATTTTTGGGGGAGTGGAGCTTTGTTTTGGAATTACACTGTCAATTAAATTAATCTTTATTCAAGTTGATGGATAGGCTGCATACATTATTAATCCAAATAAAAAAAAAGGTTTTTATCGGTGGTGGACCATTTCAATATAAACCCACCTAAACATCTTTTTGTTTTCAGAATAGAATTTAAATTCATAGAAGGCCTAGACATTACAGTAAGTAGCTATCAAACTTAATCATCTGAGGATAAATTATTGGAAAAAATAGAAGAAAAAAATATTAATGCTTAAGTTAGTTGCTTTTCTGAAAATTCAGCTGATATTTGTTCATATTGGAGTCATGATGATCAATGACTCTAGGTCATTCTTTACTCACCTTTATTTGCCACTGGATCACTGATCATAAATGTATCTTGTTTCCCTTCCCTTGTTTCCCTTTCCCTTCCCTTGTTTCCCTTTCCCTTTCCCTTTCCCTTTCCCTTTCCCTTCCCTTCTTTCCCTTTCCCTTCCCTTCCCTTCTTTCCCTTTCCCTTTCCCTTTCCCTTTCCCTTCCCTTCTTTTCCTTTCCCTTTCCCTTTCCCTTTCCCTTTCCCTTCCCTTCCCTTCTTTCCCTTTCCCTTTCCATTTCCGTTTCTGTTTCTGTTTCTGTTTCTGTTTCCGTTTCCGTTTCCGTTTCCGTTTCCCTCTCCTCTCCTCTCCTCTCCTCTCCTCTCCTCTCCTCTCCTCTCCTCTCCTCTCCTCTCCTCTCCTCCTCATGCTCCAGAAATCATCCCGGTGTATGGGATGTCTAACTACATAGGCAGAGAAGAGACTTACAGTAAGCCCCAGCCCAAAAAGATCAAGGAACAGAGACAGCTAGAGAGACAGAACCGACTCAACTCCCCTCCCTCGACTCTCTACAAGGGCAGCCTGGGGCCAGCACACAACGGATACAGGTGAGCACAGTGCTGCCGTGGCCTAAATACTGAATGTTAACACTTATGCTGAGTGATAGTAGATGACTATCAATATCTCAAAAATGAAAAAATGAGAACTTGTAGCAGTTCTAAAGACAAATGGAACGTAATCTTAAATGATATATGGCTAAGTCTGGCAGTTTTGTGTAGGAGATTGGCATAATTTACATGAAATATGATGTAAAAATAGCTCAATAACTTTTTTGAACTACAAGGGACTACTTTCCCTGTTTCAATAGGTGGTGGGTGATGGGAGACTGTGTACAGCTAAAAATCACTGCTTTGTGGATGAATACGAGGTTGCTCACCTGAAAAAATAAACCTGGCTACATCAACTATATTGAGTTAATGATATTTAATTCTTAAAATGCATGAATCTACAACAATCTACAACTTTCAATTACTAAAAACTCAGTGTTTATGTTCTCATTACTTAACGGGCAGGTTGATCAATTTCCCCAAACCTTGGTGTATTCCTTTAAGGTTGTTGACATTTAATGGTGATCTTGTGTAATTTAAATTGAACTCACAAATAGTACTGATTTTGTTGTGATCTGTTTGATTGTTCTCCTCGTGGGATGTTTAGTTTTGGGATTTTTGTTCATGTTCACAAAAATATTGATTTAACTGTCTTGGGTTAGAGGAATGTGAGCTTTTATACTGAAGAGTATTTCCTCTTAATTTTGCCCACAAATTTATTTTTTTGTTGTGTATGTGTATAGCAACAAATCCCTGCTGAGACACCGTTAACTTTGCTCACCAGTAACACACACTGATTTGGTTATTTCCTTTTAAGCATCAACATCAACTCGTGTGCTCCCTCACTCGAGTCATGAGGGTCAGTGGTTTTGTTTGTCATCTGTTCCTGGTCACAGATGTGGTCAAGGTCCAGAGGGGAGGCGTTCTCGAATTAAAACTTTTGCTGGGAAATAACATTGATTTCCATTTGCGATTTGTTCTCGATGCAGCAACAAATCACACGCCCCGTCGCTGGGGTCGGTGGGGTCGGGGGGCGGAGTCAGCAGTCCAGGCGGGAAGAAGCCGGAGAGACGACTCCGCAGCAGTCCCCGAAGCAGTGAACCAGAGACACACACACAGGGTAAGACACACACACACACACACACACACACAGGGTCAGACACAGGCTGACTGTACGCCTGAATGATCATCAGGGTCGAATTTTCTCACACAGAGCAAAATCAAAGGAGCATATTCCACACACACACACACACACACACACACACATGCATAAAGGATAAGAAACGCTTG